>NC_053023.1:548606326-548691541 GCF_003073215.2 Triticum urartu
AAACACCATGTAGTGCGAGAAAACAAACGGAGGCGATCGAGTCATGTGGGGAAAAGTGCGCAAACCTCTGCAGAGTAACAAACTAATCATGATTAGCCGTGTCCCCGGTTATGGACAACTTGAGTATCTAGTACTTGAATATCATTGTGAATCTCAACATGTTACTTCTAATTAATGTTATTGGGTTTTAATTACTTTTAATTGGGATTGAGAATGCTGTCAACCATTCTCAATGTTTCACAACCACCATGATAGTAAATAAAATTTATTCCTTTGCAGTAGGGAAAAATTGGCTTTACGCAAAACTGTAACCATAGAGCTTTCCACCAGCCATATATGCATGTAGTATAGCTGTTTCATTCCATTACTCTCTATGTGTTACTTTGCCAGCATATTCCATGTGCTAACCCATTTTCGGGCTGCAACGTTAATGTTGCAGACTTTTCAGACGACGATTGAGGTGTTTAGGTCGTGGTTCTATACTCAGTGATGCCGCTGGAGTTGATGGACCCATTTATCTTCCGAGTCTTCCGCTGTTATCGATATTATATGGCTTCTGCCATATTTATTTCTTTTTTGAGCCATCGATGTAATAAGTGTGTGATTGCAACTCTGCTATAAAACCTCGATGTACTGTGTGGTGTCAGCATTACTGATCTAGGGATGACACCGTAGCACAGTAGACGTGATCCATTCGGGTCAGGTCGCTACAGAGATGGTATCAGAGCACACGCTGACTGTAGGACACGACCACTAATTTAAAGCCATAGATCACTCTTCTCTTCTCATTTTCTAACTCCTCATCTTTTCTACTATGACGCACGCGAAGATTAAGTACGCTCAACCGGATGAAGGCACACCATTTGGATTTCACCTGAAGGAAGTCACCAAGTACCTGAACATTGGATTACCAAGCTTCACGGGAACCTTCAACGCCACCCTGCCTGAAGAGGAGCGCTGGAAGATTCAAGCTCACGTTCCGGGAAGAACATTCGCGCCAATCACGAAGCCATAGATAGTGTTTTCAATGCACCAACCTGGAGTCTAGGAAGGAGCATGGCAGCTCATATCACCATAGGACGCATTGGAGAAGTTTATCAAGAAGACCTCAAGGACACTATGTACCAGATTTGCGGATGCCGTGATGAACAATGGGAGTTAGTCAGCACCAAGAAGGATAGATCCATTGCATCTTTCATCCAGGAGTTAAACCAGCACATTCGACGCCACGAGAACCAGATGTGCAATGATATGGTAGAGTTGAAGAATGCGAAGGCAAGGATCATTGAGCTAGAAGGAGAACTAAAGTCTACACGCAAGGACTACATGGACGAGATCGTAGCTCTAGCAAGGCACAATTGCGATCTTAAGCAGGAGATTGAAGAACTCAAGAGCAAGTTAGCATCCCAGGAGGACGACAAGTACGTCGCATGTCCGGACAACTACATCATCATCGACGACACCAATTCGGATCCAAGTGAACCCGACTTTGAAGACGAAGCTAGAGTAGATATCATGGAGTCTTCCACCGGTTCAAATTTCTAGATGACCACCAGATAGTAGTAGTATTCCCCCCATGTAAACACATTATAGTCGAGCACTTTTGCGATAGATAGACCGTTTGTAAGCCCTTGCTTGATTGATTGAAGTGATTTTGTGTGCATTTGCCTCATGAGCATATGGGTAGTGTTTTCCCTTTAGACCCCCTCTATTCTTAATTCTCGTCTTTTCTAAACCCTCAGATGCCTCCAACCCAAGCCCTTAAAACACCTATGCTAGTAAGCTTGCCAGGAGTAGAATACATGGCCAGACAAGGATGTTTCCAAGTACCATTGAGTATAGGAAGGCATGTATTCCCAACGGATTTAATTATTCTGGAATCCCAAGGTCTGGATGTGATTCTTGGTATGGATTGGCTGTCGATGTATGGAGGAAACATCGATTGCGCCAGTAAGACAATTTTGCTTACTACACCAGAAGGAAGAAGGATCAAGTATGTATCCCGGCATGTGCCAAACAGGACACAAGTGAATTGCCTAACAGGAGTTGTGCAGGAGGAAGTACCAGTGGTACAGGATTTTCCTGATGTATTTCCTGAGGAATTGCCAGGCATGCCACCGGATAGAGACATTGAGTTTTTGATTGAGTTATTGCCAGGAACAGGCCCAATATCGAAGCGACCATATAGGATGCCAGCAAAGGATTTGGCGGAAATTAAGAATCAGATTAAGGAGTTATTGGATAAAGGTTACATTCGCCCAAGTTCTTCACCTTGGGGATCACCTGTACTTCTAGTGGAAAAGAAGGATGGATCATTAAGGATGGTTGTAGATTATCGGGGATTGAATGAAGTAACCATCAAGAACAAGTACCCACTGCCAATGATTAATGATCTGTTTGATCGATTGCAAGGAGCTAAAGTGTTTTCCAAGATCGATTTGCGATCAGGGTACCATCAGTTGAAGATTCGAGAGCAGGACATACCTAAGACAGCATTCACCACAAGATATGGACTGTATGAGTATACCGTTATGTCATTTGGATTGACTAACGCACCTGCCTATTTTATGAACCTGATGAACAAAGTGTTTATGGAGTTTTTGGATAAGTTCGTCGTAGTGTTCATCGATGACATTTTGGTTTATTCAAAGAATGAAGAAGAGCATAAGGAACATTTGCGTTTGGTTTTGGAGAAACTAAGGGAACATCAGTTATATGCCAAATTCAGCAAATGTGAGTTTTGGTTGAAGGAAGTTGGATTCCTCGGACACGTTATATCCGGAGAAGGTATAGCAGTTGACCCCACAAAGGTTGAGACCGTAACCGAATGGGAAGCACCAACCACAGTTGGAGAGATCCGGAGTTTTCTTGGACTCGCAGGATACTACCGGAGATTTATTGAGAATTTCTCAAAAATTGCGAAGCCTATGACAGAGTTGTTGAAGAAGGAAACTAAGTTCAAATGGACTGAGGAGTGTGAGGCTAGTTTCCAGGAGTTGAAGAAACGTTTGGTTACCCCACCGGTATTGATTTTGCCAGATCAGACCAAGGATTATGAGGTGTATTGCGACGCTTCACGTCGAGGACTTGGAGCAGTGCTTATGCAGGAAGGGAGAGTTGTTTCGTATGCATTACGACAACTGAAGCCTCATGAGTTGAATTATGCCACGCATGATTTGGAGTTAGCAGCCATAGTGCATGCGTTGAAAACGTGGAGACATTTCCTCATTGGAAATCATTGTGAGGTGTAGATGGATCACAAGAGTTTGAAGTACATTTTCACGCAGAAGGAGTTGAACCTCTGACAAAGAAGATGGTTGGAGCTCATCAAGGATTATGACATGAGATTGCATTACCATCCCGGAAAGGCTAATGTAGTAGCTGACGCATTGAGCCGTAAGAGCCATGTCAATACCCTAGTGACGGGGAAAATACCAAAGGAATTAGCAGAAAACCTTCGTGAGCTATGTTTGGAAATAGTTCCGAGAGGCTATGTAGCAGCATTGGAGATTCAATCAACATTGATGGATAAGATCAGAGAAGCTCAGAAATCTGACAAGGAGATTGCTGCTATAAAGGAGAAACTTAGCAAAGGAAAAGCAAAGGGATTTCGTGAGGATGAGCACGATACCCTATGGTTTGAGGACCGTGTTTATGTGCCCAATGACCCGGAGATCAGGAAGTTGATTTTGCAGGAGGCACATAATTCACCATATTCGATTAACCCAGGGAATACCAAGATGTATTTGGATTTAAAGGAAACATTCTGGTGGACCGGAATGAAGAAGGATATTGCAGCGTATGTAGCAGTTTGTGACGTATGTCAGAGAGTAAAAGCAGAACATCAAAAGCCAGCAGGATTGTTACAACCACTGCCGATACCCGAATGGAAGTGGGATAAGATAGGCATGGATTTTATCACAAGGCTACCCAGGACAAAAGCCGGATATGGCTCGATATGGGTAGTAGTTGATCGTTTGACGAAGGTAGCACATTTCATTCCAGTTAAGACCACTTACACCAGTGCTAAGTTGGCAAAGATATACATGACTAGAATCATTTGTTTGCATGGAGTTCCGAGGAGTATCATATCAGATAACAGTTTCGTTCCATGACAACAGTAACGAAGTTGGAGACCGTCAATTCTTTGGACCAGATTTGATTAAGGAGTCTGAACGGAAGGTTAAGTTGATTCGCGATAGGCTCAAGGTAGCCCAGTCCAGGCAGAAGAGCTATGCAGATTCTAAACGCAAGGAGACAGTTTACGAAACCGGAGACAGAGTTTACCTTCGAGTATCCCCACTTCGAGGAGTTATGCGCTTTGGAGTTAAGGGAAAGTTAGCACCGCGTTTCGTTGGACCGTTTAAGATCTTGAAACGTATGGGAGAAGTCGCGTATAAGTTGGAATTACCAGAGGGACTCTCAGGAGTTCATGATGTATTTCATGTTTCTCAGCTGAAGAGATGTCACGCCGAGATGGCGGAGGTACCGCTAAGAGATACAGTGCCATTAGAAGCGATTCAGTTAAAGGATGACCTAACATATGAGGAGAAGCCAGTCAAGATTCTCGATGTTGCCAGTAGAGTTACTCGCAGCAAGGTTATCAAGTTTTGCAAAGTTCAGTGGAACCACCATTCAGAGGATGAAGCCACCTGGGAGAGAGAAGAAGATTTGCTCAAAGACCACCCTCACCTATTTTCTAGCCAACCCGAATCTCGAGGGCGAGATTCATCTTAAGGGGGGTAGGTTTGTAACATCCCAAATTTTCAATTTGGAATGTTATACACTAGATCATATGCATATCATATTTTCTTGCATTTTGGTTGATCCTAGAAATTTCACGCAACTCAAGGACCCTCGGAGAGAGTTGGAGATTTCGTTATTTTCATATTTGAGAGTTCTCTCGAATTTTGAAAATAGGATCATTTGATTTATTTATTTTATCTTTCAATAATTTTTCCGATGTCAAAATATATGAGAGAGGGAATAATATGACTTTCCCAAATTTAGGAAAAATGAAGATATAATAAATAGATCAATTTTGCTTTCCGGTGTTTATTTGCATTTTATTTGGATAGGGAAAAATGCGCGTTTTCAAAAATTGCATTTTAGGTCCGGAGAAAAGTTCATTTTGTTCGGCTCATTTTTAGGAGTCGGGGAAAATTTACTTTAGATTTTTCGGAGTTCGTTTAGATCCCTTTTTGTTTTTTTTTTCTGCGCGAGGAAACTATTAAAAAAAAATTGAGCAGCGCCTTGGGCCAAAGGCCCAAGCCAAGCCACCTACCGCCGCGCTCCCAGGCGCCAGGCGCCGAGCCAGGAGCCAGTCGGCCGCCGCCGCCTCTTGCTAGGACCGAATCCTTTTAGGATTCTCGGGCGCCCCCTTGTCCCCTTTTCCTTATTTCGTTTTCTTTAGTCCTACTCCGTTTATTTTCTAGATCTTTCCTACTCCTATTCTAATTCCTTGTCCTCTACCCCAAGTAAACCCCTCCCCTCCCCAATATAAATACCCAAGCACCCCCCCTCTAAACACATCAAATCAAAGCTCTCCTCCACACCGCGCCTTGCACCGCCGCCGCGCCGCATCACACCGCGCCCTGCGTCACCGCCGCCGCGCCGCCTCACCCGCGCCGCCACCCCACACCCCGCGCCGCCGCCGCACCTTGCCGCTGCCGCCCCACACCCGCGCCGCCGCCGCACCTTGCCCACGCCGCCGCCCTACGCCGACGCCGCCGGAGCCCCGTTCACCGGAGACCTCGCCAAGGTAGCCCCGCGCTACATCTATTCTTTTCCTCGGATCGTTCTCTTCTAATCGTTCCGATTCTTTTCTTCTCTAAACCGTTCCGGTTTTCTAGATCAGTTTTTCGATCGGTTTTTCTTCTCCGAAACCCTAGATCGGATTCGTTTTCTTCTCCGATTTAGTTGCCTTTGGACCGTTCGCCGGACCGTTCGTCCTAACGAACGTGATCACCGGATTCTTCTAGTTTAACGACGTCCATTCGTTTAACCGTTCTTCTTTTTCTCTTCGTCGGATTTATTCCGCGATCGCGATCTCAGATCTGATCTTCTTCCTAGTCTATTTTTCCGCTCGTTTATCGGAATCAGGTGATTCAAGCGCCTGGAGTTTCGTCTCGAAACCGCCGTTCCGTCTAATCAACTTGAACAAGTTTTTGCTACAGTAAAATTTTGACCTAGTTTCAACTTGCTAGAACCGAGTTGTTTTCTTCCGCCGTTTGTTTTTCGTTCTTTCTTTGCAACCGGAGTTCTTAAGTTGAACTACCTGGTTCGTTCTCTTGTTCGAGTTTTACCTGTGCATTAGATGAGTACTTATTGTATGCTTGTTGTTTGTCTACGATAGATTACCCGGATTGCGCCGCTTGTTACTTCGAAACCCTAGGACTCGCGGATCATCAGCAAGGCAAGTAACACTTTGATCATACCTTTTCTACAACCCAGTTTTATTGCATTAGATCAATCCTCACACAACATTGCATGATTAGGATCTAATTAAATTGTGGGATGGGAAGTAGATGAGGTAGTACCTATTACCTGTTTATTATGAAACCTTTGGGAGTTACTTCTACGTTTGCTTATTATTGCCATGCTATGCTAGTAGACGTGGATTGGGTGAGTGATATCCATGAAAGATGTGAGATTGATAATTTTAATGGTTTATCTAAGGTGGCAACTTAAACACACATCTGGGTGGATTGAGGCACCTGATGTCTATCAGGACTTGCCTGTTTTTTTTCGGACCGCCACCCAGGCTCAAAGGGATCATAAGATCTTTCATGCTAGAAACTTCCGTGTGCAGCCACATGCTACATTATGGGCTCTGGCATAGTTGACTAAGTTGTGCGAACTCTTACGGGGTGGACTAGCAGATGTAGGGGATGTAGGTGTACCGGTCTACCCCACATGTAAGGTGCTAGTGCTTCTGAAAGACTATGTCTCGGTCA
Source organism: Triticum urartu (assembly GCF_003073215.2). Lineage (NCBI taxonomy): Eukaryota > Viridiplantae > Streptophyta > Magnoliopsida > Poales > Poaceae > Triticum > Triticum urartu. The sequence goes on from NC_053023.1 coordinate 548,613,283, forward strand.
TCCGTTTCTCAAACACCATGTAGTGCGAGAAAACAAACGGAGGCGATCGAGTCATGTGGGGAAAAGTGCGCAAACCTCTGCAGAGTAACAAACTAATCATGATTAGCCGTGTCCCCGGTTATGGACAACTTGAGTATCTAGTACTTGAATATCATGTGAATCTCAACATGTTACTTCTAATTAATGTTATTGGGTTTTAATTACTTTTAATTGGGATTGAGAATGCTGTCAACCATTCTCAATGTTTCACAACCACCATGATAGTTAAATAAATTTATTCCTTTGCAGTAGGGAAAAACTGGCTTTACGCAAAACTGTAACCATAGAGCTTTCCACCAGCCATATATGCATGTAGTATAGCTGTTTCATTCCATTACTCTCTATGTGTTACTTTGCCAGCATATTCCATGTGCTGACCCGTTTTCGGGCTACAACTTCTCATGTTGCAGACTTTTCAGACGACGATTGAGGTGTTTTTAGGTTCGTGGTCATATCTCAGTGATGCCGCTGGAGTTGATGGACCCATTTATCTTCCTGAGTCTTCCGCTGTTATCGATATTATATGGCTTCTACCATATTTAATTTCTTTTTTGCCATCGATGTAATAGTGGTGTGATTGCAACTCTGCTATAAACTCGACTGTACTGTGGTGGTGTCAGCATTACTGATCCAGGGATGACACCGTAGCACAGTAGACGTGATCCATTCGGGTCAGTCGCTACAACTCACGCACTACTCACTATCAAACATCCAGTGAAGATGACTCTGATTGTGGTTACAAACCCAGCTACAAAACACTTGCTAAAATTGCAACTGAAGAACAGAAAGCTGTGGAACATATTCAAAAACTGTTAGACAAAAGCGATGACCTGTTAGACGCTGAAATGACTCGATCTCAGTCCTTTATTGAAGACATAAAAAATCTTCATGTTAAGTATGAGGAACTTGAAAGTCGTCATGAAACGCTCTCAACAACTCATGAAAAGCTTTCCTATGATTATCTTCAAAGGAAGCAAGATCTTGAGAAATTGAGAGCGGCTCATGAATATCTTCAAAAGGAAAACGAGTCACTTCGCGCCAAACAGATCAGTTCCGCTCAGGAAGGATTTGAACCACCATGTCTTAAATGCATTGAGCATGACAACGCTACTTCTGTTGCTTGATGTGCTACTGCTGCTACTGTTGCAATATCTTCAACTGTTGATGGGGTAACTAACCCCTCTGCTAAGGATGCCACTGCTATTGCTGATGAAAATGCTAGGTTGAAGACATTGCTTGAAACAGGGATGTACAAAAGTCTCAAAGGGCATTAAACACTATGTGATGTCCTCAAAAGGCAGATACTGAACCGAAACCCTAGGAAAGAGGGTGTTGGGTTCGAAAGGAAAATGAATGCTGATGGCTCTTACTGGAAACCTAAGCAGTACCCCAAAAACACATGGGTTGCTGCAAAGGAACCTTCAGTGGATCCATCCACCCTATCTGGCTCCACTTGTGCTAATCCCATTGTTATTGATGAATCCTTTGATGAAAACTATAAATTGTTTAAGAATCAGAATGGTGAAGTGTTTTCCAGGTATATTGGTACTAATTTTGCAAAAATGGGCCACCTATGAAGAAAGTCTGGGTGCCGAAAAAGTGTCTGGAAAATCTTCCTGTGTATGTCGTCATGACACCACAAGTGAAGAAGACAAACCCCAGACCACGGGCTTCATATGGTCCAAAGGCCTCATATAGATAGAGGACTCACCTGAGTCGCACTAACGCAGATGGTTTGCAGGGAAACCATACTCAGGCCAATAAATATGAGCGCGTTTCATCAAACCGCCATGTTCATAAGACCAAGAACTACTCTTCTTATTCATATGAGTACTGTTGTCCACCTGCAAGACTATTTGCTAGGGCTCCAAAGCCAAAGTTCTCAGATGCTGCACTTAGACTCATTGCTTCGAAGCCACCCTTGAAGATGTGGGTGGCTAAGAAAGCTTAACTCTCTTTTGTAGGGAAGGGTCTCCAGCGGAAAATCAAATGCGTCTGAAGCTATTGCTGGGGACCTTAAACATCTTGTAGGGCGCAAGATCAAATGCCCAAATGGTCTTATTATGTATTTTGTTCCCGAGTCGCTTGCTACTTGCCTTATCAGTCCTAACCTCGATCTAAGCTTTCATAATCCACTTGCTCGTCAAATGTTTATGCTTCACAATTCTCTTCGTGAAGCCTATCCCCCTAACTGCACTGTAGGGTATGACACCAGCTGCTTCAGAATGGATTATTAACAGTGGATGTACTAATCACATGACTAGAAAGCGAAGTCTTCTCATGGACGCAACCTTACGTCCATCTAACAACAGTCACATCACATTTGCTGATACTGGTAAAAGCAAGGTATTGGGTCTAGGTAGTGTTGCAATCTCAAGGGATCAGCACATGGATAAAGTGATGCTTGTTGAATCCATTGGTTTCAACTTAATGTCTGTCTCAATGCTTTGCGATTTAAACATGATTGTGATGTTCGGAAAATATCATTGCCTTGGTTCTAATGGAATCTGACAAGTCTCTAGTCTTTGAAGGGTATCGGAAAGATGATTTGTACATGGTAGATTTCTCAGCAGGATCACAGCTTGCCGTATGTCTTCTTGCAAAAGCTTCCGAATGCTGGCTCTGGCATCGGAGGCTAGGGCATGCTGGCATGAGGAACTTGCATACTCTTGCAAAGAAGAAGCATGTCATAGGCATCGAGGGCGTCAAGTTCAAGAAGGATCACTTATGCGGTGCCTGCGAAGCTGGAAAGATGACGAGGGCCAAGCATCCCTCGAAGACAATCATGACAACGACTCAACCCTTCAAACTGCTTCACATGGACCTCTTCAGTCCCACTCACTACTCAACTCTTACTACTACTGCTTGTCTCTATGGCTTCGTCATTGTTGATGATTATTCAAGATATACATGGGTGCATATAATCCTCTACAAGACTGAAGTGCAGGATGTCTTCAGACGCTTCACCAATCGAGACATGAACAACTATGGCGTCATGATCAAGCACATCAGAAGTGACAATGGCACTGAATTCAAGAACACCGGCCTCAACATTTATCTTGATACTTTGGGCATCACTCATGAGTTCTCAGCTCCGTACACGCCGCAGCAGAATGGCATCGTGGAACGCAAGAACAGAACACTCACTGAGATGTCCCAGATGATGCTCGATGAATACAGCACTCCAAGAAAGTTTTATCCTGAAGCCATTGATACTGCATGCCATGTCATCAACCATGTTTATCTTCACAAGCTTCTGAACAAAACATCCTATGAGCTCCTCACTGGTAAGAAGTCAAATGTCAGTTACTTTATAGTATTTGGTGCCAGGTGCTGGATCAAGGATCCACATCACACTTCAAAATTTGCACTGAAAGCACATGAAGGTTTTATGCTTGGATGCGGAAAGGATTCGCACTCCTACAGAGTCTTCAACCTCTTTCACTATAAAAGTGGTTGAAACTGTGGATGTGCGGTTCGATGAGACTAACGGCTCGCAAAGAGAGCACCTGTCAAATGTGCTAGATGAAGTTCCATCCAGTGAATCCATCGAGCTTATGGGAACTGGAGAAATCATACCGTCTGAAGCACAGCCCGAAGAGGAACTCATCATCTCTGCACCTGATCAACCTGAAGACAATACTCAGCCTGAAGACAATCCTTCTAACAATGACAATGATCAGCAAGAGCAAAATCTTTGTCCTGTTCATCCTCGTGTTGCAAATGAAGTACAGATTGAGAAAATAATTGATAGCATCAATGCACCTGGTCCACTCACTCATTCAAGGGCCACACAACTAGCAAATTTCTGTGGGCACTTCGCATTCCTCTCAATATCTGAACCCAAGAAAGTTGATGAAGCCTTCATGGAACCTGAATGGATTAAAGCTATGCAAGAAGAGCTTCAACAATTTGAGCTGAATAATGTATGGGAACTGGTCAAGCGTCCTGATCCTCGTAAGCACAATATCATAGGTACTAAATGGATATATCGCAACAAGCAAGATGAGCATGGTCAAGTTGTCAGAAATAAGGCTCGTCTCGTTGCTCAAGGATACACTCAAGTTGAAGGAATTGACTTCGATGAAACATTTGCTCCTATGGCTAGGCTTGAAGCTATACGCATACTGCTGGCCTATGCAAATCATCATAACATTCTTCTGTATCAAATGGATGTGAAGAGTGCCTTTCTCAATGGCAAGATTGAAGAAGAAGTGTATGTTGCACAACCGCCTGGCTTTGAACATCCAAAACATCCTGACATGGTTTATAAGATCAACAAGGCACTGTATGGCCTCAAACAATCCCCTCATGCTTGGTATGACACACTCAAGGACTTCCTGAAGAGCAAAGGCTTCAAACCTGGTTCCCTAGATCCCATGCTCTTCACCAAGACATATGATGGTGAACTGTTTGTGTGCCAAATATATGTGGATGACATTATCTTCGGGTGCACTAATCAGAAATACAGTGATGAGTTTGGATACATGATGCAAGAGCAATATCAGATGTCCATGATGGGTGAGCTGAAGTTCTTCCTTGGTCTTCAAATACGACAGCAACGCAACGGCATCTTCATATCTCAAGAGAAATACCTCAAGGATTGCCTGAAGAAGTTTGGAATGCAAGACAGCAAAGGTTACACGATGCCAATGCCTACCAAGAGTCATCTAGATTCTGACGCCAATGGTAAAGAGTTCGATCAAAAGGTATACTGCTCCATGATTGGTTGTTTTCTTTATTTATGTGCATCTAGGCCAGATATCATGCTTAGTGTTTGCATGTGTGCCCGATTCCAAGCGGCACCAAAGGAATCACATCACTTAGTTGTGAAGCAAATTCTTCGATATTTGGCTCACACCCCAACACTAGGATTATCGTATCCAAAGGGCTCAGAGTTCGATCTAGTTGGATTCTCGGATGCTGATTATGCTGGTGACAAGGTGGATCACAACTCTACATCAGGCACATGTCACTTTCTGGGACGATCACTTGTATGTTGGTCTTCAAAGAAGCAGAACTGTGTATCTCTCTCCACTTCTGAATCTGAATACATTGCAGCTGGATCTTGATGCACGCAGCTTCTATGGATCAAGCAAACACTCAAAGACTATGGCATTCATCTGAATCAAGTGCCACTCTACTGCGACAATGAAAGCGCCATCAAGATCGCCAACAACCCAGTTCAGCACTCGAAGACACATCACATTCAGATCCGTCATCACTTTCTCAGAGATCATGTCATGAAGGAAGATATTGATATCATTCACGTCTTCACTGAAGAGCAACTCGTAGATCTCTTCACAAAACCCTTGGATGAGAAAAGGTTTTGCAAGTTGCGGTATGAGCTAAATATCTTGGAATCCTCAAATGTCCTGTGATCATGCACACATCCTAACACTGATGCATGTTGATGACTTAGATGTGCAAACACACGAAGTAACGTATATCTTCAACTAATGAAGACTTACACTCTAAGTGTGAATACATTAACGCGGAATTTGACTTCGGAGCGCCACGATAATTGTGCGATGTGTCTGGGTCTAATATTTCCTATACGGTGGGTAACGCCACCACCAAACTTTTGTTTGGAATACTTTCTATTGGCGTTACATTTGCAAAGTCTTCGCATTTTTTTTGTCTTCAATGTTAACATGGCCTCATGTTTATCTTCAATGTACTGATTTGGTTTCTATCCTCTACAGCATTCACTTATAGCTATGTCTTCTAGTTGAATCTTTTGAACTAAGTGAATGTGATCAGACCCTGACCTTTCTATGCTCCCGTCTTAAGTCTATCTATCCAAATCATATGCATTCTATAGAAACTGTCAAAACGTCTTCTCTGCGTCCTTGTCAGCAGAAGACACAGAGACAAACATTAATCTGTTTTCAATACTCAATCCTTTTTTTCCTGAAACCCGGAGAAGTGGGAACGACCACACGACAATACAGGCGTGCGTGGGAACATGGAACAACCTCCAATGTGTTGCATGATCGCCACATGTCCTTCAGATGTGAACCGCCAGGGGCACCTGTGTAATAACGATGTGCCGCCCCTGTCCCTATAAATACACGCCTCACCCCAGTCATTATCTCTTCTTCCACTCTCGCACAAACCCTAGCGCCACTGCTATCCCTCGACGACGCCGGCAACGAAGCGCTTAGCTGCCGCGACCTCATCGACGACGTCATCACGCCGGCCGCGGACATCTTCTTCTCCGCCATCGCCGTAGGTGTCCTCCGTCGCCAAGTTAGGGCACGGAAGATCGAACTGATCGGCCTCCTCTCCCACTCCGTCTAGCAGTTCCTCATGTGGTAAATAAAACCTCTTTTATAGTCTTTTTGATCTGATAGATTCATCCTTTCCAACCACAAGTGGTTTCTGTTGCTACAAAATTGGATCTATCATGTTCTGCATCTCATAGCATGCCTAGTATGTTCACTTATGCTTCACAAAGTAGTTAGATTCCTCACTTGTACTTATTCGTGGATTCGTACAAATCTGGAATCAACTCACTACATATGAGTGAATGTCTTCGCACTATGAGGTCAATGTCTTCTAAACTGATTTATCTTCAAAATCTTCTAAGAATGCATGTGACCTCTTCCCCTTCCCTCACATCTCTAATACTGTCACAGGTACATGTCTGTGGGAGAATCCCTTGGTTCTCATAGTCTGCATTCATTTGTAGAGTTCTTACAGCGTCACATAAATTCTCCTAAAGCCAGTTCCTATCTGACTAGTAGACGGAAGACTTCGACAGTGTTGAAGCCTTTCAGTCTAAACTTCATGACAACTCAAAAATCAGTCAGGAAGGGCGGCAGACAACGCCGTGGAAACACTGCTAAGGACCTGCCACCGGATCTCTATGAGTTATGCAAGTCAGATCCAGAAGAAACCTATGGAGAACGCAAGAACCGAATTGAATGGATTCGAAGACATTGGGCAGAGGAATGGTTCAAGTACAGATTCGTCACCAAGGAGTATGCTAAGAAGAATGCCTTAAAGGGCCCCTGGGGAGATATAATATACAAAGGTCTTCAGCCCAAGTCGAAGTCCGAAGCCATTGCTCAAGGATTCTACCCCTGCATGATTCGTGGACCTCAGCCTGCTAATAATGACCCATCCTCTCTGTTATGGTGTCGTGAAGATAATCTGTACAAGCGCAACTATCAGGCTGCAAAGAACTCGGCCAAGGAAAACAAGAAGTCTTTGGGATTAGACTTCAACCTAGGCCCCTCTGCACCATGAGCCGACGGCACACGCGAAGCTGAACCCAATCTTATTGGGCCCTTCTACAACTTAGAAGGTCTCATCACTCGCATTTAGGTTCAAGGGGCAGCCGTGGACCACTCTGCAGATGACACTGATTCTGACGAAGCACCTGCACCACTGAAGCCTGTGAAGCAAAAGAAACCAAAGGCATCAAAGCCCCCCTCTGCAACAAAGGTCACACGGGCGAAGCCTCTGGCCACTGCACCTCCTAAAGCCAGTGTGCAGTCTGAAGATCTCTCACGCATCTCCAAGTCCGCCAAGTTGAAAAAGCCCATGCAACCCACTGGTCAAGCACTGACCCCTGCTGCTGTTTTGAGAAATGAGAATGACGCCATTGATCTGTCCAACGATGACGATCTTGGCGATGACGCTCTTGAGCAGTTGATAAAGAGCAAGCAAGAGGCGGAAATCTTCAATGATCTTCCCCTCTTTGATGTGGAAATCTTATACAAGTTTATTAATGAGTGGTTTGACAGCCCAGATGTCAGTTTTGATGATCTTCAGCTTCCAATTGGCCTCAACATCTCCTTCCATGGAGCCATTGCTCCTGAGCTGGATCTTGCTCAGAAAATTGTTGAGCTGAAGCATAAGATCGATTATGAAAAGGCTCAGTTCAAGAAGCACATGGCCAAGCTCAATGTTGAAGACATTCAGAACTTCAAGGTCATGATGCATGAGCTTAAGGAGGCATTCCACAAGAAACGAGAAGAAGCAAAAGGTTCTCGTGAGCGCATGAAGAATCCTGCTGCCAAATGTGTTCAAGGCTACAATGAAGCTGAAAATCGCAAGGCTTTGGGGCGACCAGGCATCGACCCCAGTATGGCTGCCAAGAAGAAGAAGAAGCCAGCTGTGGCTGAACCAGAAGCATCAAGGCAGGAAGAACCTCGCATTGTCTTCCCAGCCAGTATGACAGGCTCGAAGCCTAAGGTCCCCACAATGGCTTCAGAATTCAAGAAAACTAGAGCAGCTGAAGCCGAAGCTAGAAAGCGCATGACCAAAGCCACCACTGATGATGCTCCCCAACCAATAAAAGGAAAACAAAGAAGAGAGACCAGGCTGCTTCCACAGAGCCCCTTCTTGTTGAGAAAATTTTTGTTGCTCGTCCTGCGTCTGAACATCGTGAACGTCGTCTAGTAGCTCATGAGCCTGCTTCCACAGAGGCTCCTGAAGCTGAAGAGAATCTAGCTGTTGACCCCACCACAGCTGAAGACATTGGTCCTCACGATAATGTTGAAGATGATGAAGTCCTTCCTTAGATCGAGCATAATTTGGTATCATTTCCTGTTCTCACAAACAACAAACTCATCAGCATTGGTCGTCCATTGACGCCAATTGCTCAGGATGACTCATGGGCTGATCACCCTCAAGAATCCCCTCGTGTTGAAGAAACACCAGTCACTCCCCCACCACAGGTCACCACTCCGGTGATTGACAGTGAAGACTTTGAGGCCCAACCAACTCCATCTCCATAGGCGTCGCCAGCATTTCGCAGGCTTCGCAAAGGACCAAGGCCACAGGTCACATTGTCAAGTGTTCCAGAAGGAGAAGAGCGCCAATCCGTCTCACGTGAAGTCTTGCCTGAAGCCTCTCCTACTGTGAACATCCCTGAATCTGAAGCCAAAGCAGCTGAAGATATTCCGGCTGCATCAGCCGATGAAGAAGAAGAACCACGTGACGAAGAAAGAGTTGTTACACCCCTGTCCAACCCTGAAGTTGTTCTCGAGGAGAATGTGTCTGACCCTCCAGCTACTGAAGTGGAGGTTACCAATACTGAGGCGGCCACCAACATCAACACTGAAGCCAATGACGTTGTCATGGCTGAAGCTAATGTGGCGCCTGAAGCTAACGTGGTGCCAGAAGTGAATGCACCTGAAGCCAATGCAGCACCCAAAGCAAATCCGCTGCATGAAGCCAATGCCTCTGCTCCTGTACTTCCTCCAAGGCCACACACCATCGAGCAAGCATATGATCATGGACAGCTTGTTACTGTCTGCTGGCCAATCCTGGTTCCTCCGCCTGCTCCCGGACCTCGGTTTGCCTATCATGTGGAGCACATGCCTCATGTCCAGAAGCCAAAGCTAAGGCTACCACGGTTTCCAGGTACCGCAACTTCACCAGGATCATTTAATCTGAATGGATTCAAGGCACACAACACATTCTTCAACAGTGCCAAGAACCCCTACACAAGGCCAAGAATCTCTTTGGACCAATTCTGGAGTTATCAGCAGCGAAGCTATTATTCATGCATGTTGTACAATCAGGGACGCATCTTCCCTCACATGCATCTTGACTGTGAAGCCATTGCTGGACTGCCATGCCTTGAAGAAGCCCTTGACTGCTTCCGTGAAGCGGGTCTGCTTAATTTTTTGACTAACAAGGAACACTGGAATGAAGAACTACTGCTTCAATTCTATGCTACCCTCCACATTCATGGATACAATAGGGATCCGAAGACTTGGATCCTTGAGTGGATGACAGGAGATGTTCATCATCAAGCTAAAGCTCAAGACATCATTGAGCTCACAGCCTTGCCCACTCCTGGTGAATACTATGAACCAGGTTGTCAACAACACCAGAATGCTTTGGAGAGCATTTTTCAGAAGCCAGAACCCAACATGAGCCAAATGCTAAGCATGATGAAGCCTCTGCCACGCGACGCTGAATACCCAAAGAAATGCTTTGTCGAAGACCTAGAGTATCTGCCCCATACCATTTACCATATCACCAGGAAAACTCTATGGTCTGTCAAAGGACATTCATCTGCAGCGAAGCTTGAAGGAGCAATGAATACTTTCGTTTTCTATATCTTCAATGGCATCAGCTTCAATGCTCAAGACTTCTTCATCAGGCAGTTGGCTGCATCTGGCTCTGACATTTTTGGTCTGAAGTTCTATGCTCCATGGGTAATGCGTCTTATCAAGCTTCACTCTGCCTTCAACTATCAACCGTCTACGCGCAATCATCTTGTATTCTTGCTAGAGGTTGATCTGTCTATTGAAGCTATTTACCCAGAGGCTGGTAAGGATCCAATTTATCTTCACAATGTTGATCGTCAAAGCTTCACCCAGCCCATTGAAAGAGTTCAGGCAGTCTCTCGTGTTTATCCCTTGGCTGGTAACACACGTGCCCCTCGCACCCAAACTGATGCCACTGGAAGCACCATTACCCAAAGGCCTCGGAAGCAATCTCGTGTTCTCAATGACCGAGAGCTTCTCGTCGCACTACATCAGAAACAGGATAAGCATCATGACTGGCTTAAGCGTCAGATGCAAAGCCTCTTTGTGGACGTTAATCGCATTCGCAATCTTGCCACCAAGAATGCCTTTGTTACACATGAAACCTGTCGGAGGTCTTGACAGAGTTTGACTTTGCTCACTTCTTAAGAAGATCTTCAACACGATGGCTTCACAGAAAGATTCAAGTTTGACTCCACTCCTCCAAGGATTGCTCACTTGCGTCGGACCCCCTCCCTTGAAAACTCTGACTATTCTTCCTAAGTTTCCACGGTGAATGCTAGAGTTATCGATGATCAAGATGATGCCACTTCACCACCTCCACCTTCAGTGCGTATCGACACTGCACCAAGTTCTTCTGCACCACCGGACCTCAACAACGACCCTATTGCTTCACATGCACCTCATGGCAACGAGTAGAGGCTCTATGTCTTCAAACCTTTTTTGGTCATTACTGACAAAAGGGGGAGAAACATATGAGTTGATAGTCTTAAACCGGGTCCATATGGGTGGTTGCTTTACTTTTTGCTACTTTTGCCAAGTGCTTACAACTGTCGCTTTTGAAACATTTGGTTTGTTTTGAGTTGTAACACTTAAACTTGATGGTCGTCTGCTACCTTTTTCGACACTATGTGATGCGATGATAAATTCCGCATGTGCGACGATAAATTCCGCACGAAGTCATTTTGCAGACGTCCATTTTTTATTATGCATGTCATTATCCTCATTATATCATTTCATGCATGATGAATTGTCTTCATAAGTAGAAGAGGAGCTCCACAAGTACAACCTGCCATGTGCACTTGCATTCAAAAGAAAAATACTTACATGCACATCTTCAGGGGAGCCTTTCTGCTACTTACAAAGACAATACTTAAAACCTTTACAATTTCACATATTTCTATCCCCGTTGAAAACTTCAACCAGTTTGTCATCAATCACCAAAAAGGGGGAGATTGTAAGTGCATCTAGTGCCACCCCTAGTTGGTTTTGGAGTATTGACGACAAACCTGATTGAGGGACTAATGTGTTTGTGAGAATTGCAGGATAACACAGGTAGAAGTCCCTCATTGATTTGGTTTTCCTACCGGAGATGACCCCTAAAAATTTATGAAGACATTGAAGTCAAAGGTGGTATGTGAAGACATTCACATTGAAGACTATGACAAGAGAAGACATCGCGTGAAGACTATGGAGCGCGAAGACTTAGTTGTTTCGTCGTTCCTTTTCTTCTTTGTTGAGTCATAGGGACCACTGTACTGTTAAGTGGGTTCCAAGTAAACCAGTCAGAATGACTGAAGTGATGCTTAACCAAAATCCTATGTCTTCGAGCGAAGACAATGAGAGCAAATCTTGTCCAAAGCAGGATAAGTCAGCTTTGCTTGTAGCTCAAGTAAAGTTATCGTGTGTGTTTGAAATCTGACCGTTGGAACACGTGTTAGTTCCTTAGTGACCCAGGGTCATTTCGGACAAATCTTGTCTGGTTGCCTAGTGGCTATAAATATCCCACCCCTACACCATAAATTGGTTGGCTGCTTAGAGTTAGTGCACGGCTTTTGTCGTTTGGGAGCAACCCACCTCGAAGCCTTTGAGAGAGAAATCCTTGCGAGGACAAAGCCCTAAACACCCATAGCCAAAGAATGTTAGGCATCACTGAAGTCTTCCTGTCTGTGTCATCTGAAGACTTATTACACTTGTGGACTGTGAATCCTCCACCCGGTTAGGCGTCGCGTTTTGAGCATCCAAGAGTCATTGTGGATCGCCGGTGAATGAAGTCTGTGAAGGTTTGGAAATCTACCTTGAAGACTTACCAGAGTAATTGGGTGAGGACTGGGTGTCCTTAGCTCAAGGGGAATAAGGTGAAGACGCGGTCTTCTGAGTTGAATCTCAGCCTCCCTAACCAGACGTACAGTTGTCACAGCAACTGGAACTGGTCCAACAAATCATTGTCTGTAACGAGCCACTGGTTCTATCCTTCCCATCTCTTTATTTGCATATTGGTCCTTGTGAAGTCATTGCCTGTTTGCATTATCTATTTGTCTTCACTGTGTGACTGCTTGTTCTGATTGGCTCCATACTATCTTCCATCCTGATCTATACTGCCTAGCTGCTATTAGTCTTTGTGCTTTCATTTCATTGAATACTTGACTATGGCTTGCTTAGTGTAGTCTACCTTCCGCTGCATGATAATAGGTTTATTTCTATCGTTTGTCTTCGAAACTTCCATGTTTTCATGACTTTCATAAAAATCGCCTATTCACCCCCTCTAGTCGATCACTAGCACTTTCAGCCACGCTGAGCTTGGCCATGTGCTTCTTGAACTGAGCCTTTTCATAATCGATCTTATGCTTTAGCTCAACAATTTTCTGAGCAAGAGCCAGCTCAGGAGCAATGGCGCCATGGAAGGAGACGCTTAGGCCAATGGGAAGTTACAGATCGTCAAAGCTGAGATTGGGGGTGTCAAACCACTCATCAATGAAGTTGTTCAAAACTTCTATGTCAAAGAGAGGCAAATCATTGAAGATTTACGCCTCTTGCTTGCTCTTTATCAGCTGCTCAAGAGCGTCATCAGCAAGATCGTCGTCACTTGACAGATCCATGGCGTCATTCTCGTTCCTCAGAACAGCAGCAGGGGTCAGAGCTGGACCAGTGGTGTGCATAGGCTTCTTTTTCTTCTTCTCGGACTTGGAGATGCGTGAGAGATCTTCAGACTGCACACTTGGCGCAGGAGGAGCAGTGGCCAGAGGCTTCACTCGTGAAGCTTTTGGTGCAGGGGAAGGCTTCGAAGCTTTAGGTTTCTTCAGCTTCTTTGGCTTCGGTGGTGCAGGCGCTTCGTAAGAATCAGCGTCGTTTGCAGGTTCATCCACGGCTGTCCCTTGAACCATAATATGAGTCATGAGACCTTCTAGGTTGTAGAAGGGCCCAACAAGATTGGGTTCAGCTTCGCGTGTGCCATCGGCACGAGGAGCAGAGGGGCCTGGATTGAAGTCTAATCCCCGCGACTTCTTGTTTTCTTTGGCCGAGTTCTTGGCAAACTAGAAGTTGCGCTTGAACAGATTGTCATCACGACACCATAGCAATGAAGATGGGTCGGCATCTGCAGGCTTTGGTCCACGGACCATGGAAGTATAGAAGCCTTGTTCAATGGCTTCAGCTCTGGACCTGGGTGGAAGATTTTTGTACAAGATGTCTCCCCAGGGTCGCTTGATGGCATTCTTCTCAGCATATTCCTGGGTCACGAACCTGTACTTGTACTATTGTTCTGCCCAATATCTTCGAATCCATTGGATTCGGGTTTTTCGCTGATTGTAGTCCTCCTCTGGATATGTCTTGTACAGCTCATAGAGGTCAGGAGGCAAATCTCTTGAGGTGTTCCCACGGTGCTGTCTGCCACCCTTCCTTGCAGACTTTTCTGTTGCCATGAAGTTTAGACTGAAAGGCTTCAACATTGTCAATGTCCTCCGTCTACTGGTCAGACAGGAACTGGCTTCAGGAGAATTTATGTGATGCTGTAAGAATTCTGCAAATGAATGCAGACTATGAGAACCAATGGATTCTCCCACGGACATGTACCTGTGACAGCATTAGAGATGCGAGGGAAGGGGAAGAGGTCATATGCATTCCTAGAAGATTTTGAAGATAAATCAGTTTTAGAAGACATTGACCTCATAGTGCGAAGACATTCACTCATATGTAGAGAGTTGGTTCCAGATTTGTACGAATCCACGAATAAGTACAAGTTAGGAATCTAACTACTTTGTGAAGCATAAGTGAACATACTAGGCATGCTATGAGATGCAGAACGAGATAGATCTAACTTTGTAGGAACAGAAACCACTTGTGGTTGAAAAGGATGAATCTATCGGATCAAAAAGACTGTAAAAAGAGTTTTTATTTACCACTCGAGGAACTGCTAGACAGAGTAGGAGATGAAGCCGATCAGTTCGATCTTCCGTGCCCTAACTTGGCGACGGAGGACACCTACGGCGACGGCGGAGAAGACGATGTCCGCGGCCGGCGTGATGACGGCGTCGGTGAGGTTGCGGCAGCTAAGCTCTCTGTCGCCGGCGTCGTTGAGGGCTAGCGGTGGCGCTAGGGTTTGTGCGAGAGAGAGAGAGAGAGAGAGAGAAGTGGAAGAAGAGATAATGATTGGGGCGAGGCGTGTATTTATAGGGATAGGGACGGCATAGAGTTATTACGCAGGTGCCCCTGGCGGTTCACATATGAAGGACACGTGGCGATCATGCAACACATTGGAGGTTGTTCCGTGTTCCCACGCACGCCTGGATTGTCGGTTGGTCGTTCCCGCTTCTCCGGGTTTCAGGCTGTAAGTGCATCTAGTGTGTTTGTGAGAATTACAGGATAACACATGTAGAAGTCCCTCATTGATTCGGTTTTCCTACCAGAGATGACCCCTAAAAATGTATGAAGACATTGAAGTCAAAGGTGGTATGTGAAGACATTCACATTGAAGACTATGACAAGAGAAGACATTGCGTGAAGACTATGGAGCGCGAAGACTTAGTTGTTTCGTCGTTCTTTTTCTTCTTTGTTGAGTCATAGGAACCACCGTACTGTTAAGTGGGGTCCAAGTGAACCAGTCAGAATGACTTAAGTGATGCTTAACCAAAATCCTATGTCTTCGAGCGAAGACAATGAGAGCAAATCTTATCTAGAGATGGATAAGTCAGCTTTGCTTGTAGCCCAAGTAAAGTTGCCATGTGTGTTTGAAATCTGACCGTTGGAACACGTGTCGGTTCCTTAGTGACCCAGGGTCATTTCGGACAAATCAGGTCGGGTTGCCTAGTGCCTATAAATAGCCCACCCCCTACAACCATAAACGGTTGGCTGCTCAGAGTTAGTATACGGCTTTTGTCGTTTGAGAGCAACCCACCTCGAAGCTTTTGAGAGAGAATTCCTTGCGAGGAAAAACCCCTAAACACCAAGAGCCAAAGAGTGTTAGGCATCACTGAAGTCTTCTTGTCTGCGTGATCTGAAGACTTATTACACTTGAGGACTGTGTATCCTCCAGTCGGTTAGGCATCGCGTTCTGAGCATCCAAGAGGCATTGTGGATCGCCGGTGAACGAAGTTTGTGAAGGTTTGGGAGTCTACCTTGAAGACTTACCAGAGTGATTGGGCGAGGATTGGGTGTCCTTAGCTCAAGGGGAATAAGGTGAAGACACGGTCTTTTGAGTTAAATCTCAGCCTCCCTAACTAGACGTATAGTTGTCACAGCAACTGGAATCGGTCGAACAAATCTTTGTCTTCAACGAGCTACTGGTTCTATCTTCGCCATCTATTTATTTATAGTTTGTCCTTGTGAAGTCATTGCTTGTCTGTATTATCTTCTATCTTCACTGTGTGAATGCTTGTTCTAATTGGCTTCATACTATCTTCCATCCTGATCTATACTACCTAGCTTCTATTAGCCTTTATGCTTTCATTTCATTGAAACTTGACTATGGCTCGCTTAGTGTAGTCTACCTTCCGCTGCATGGTAATAGGTTTATTTCTATCGTTTGTCTTCGAAACTTCCATGTTTTGAAGACTTCCATAAAAGTTGCCTATTCACCCCCCCTCTAGTTGATCACTAGCACTTTCAATTGGTATCAGAGCTGAGTACTCCCTTGTTCTGTGTGATTCGGGTTAACCACCTGGAGTTTTAGCTATGTCGACTGCAGGGATAATCAAAGTCTCCGCTGCGTGCCCAGTCTTCGATGGAACTGAATATCCCTACTAGAAGAATAAGATGCGCATGCATCTTGAAGCCATTGATGTCGACCTCTGGTATGTCGTCAAGAATGGCGTCCCCAAGGCTGGTGAAGGTGTCACCGCTGCTGATGTCAAGAAGTTTGTTCAACTGGACTCCACTGCCAAGAACATCATCTGTGGTCATCTGACCAAAGGGCAGTATGGCCATGTGAGTGCTCTAGAAACATCGAAGCTAGTCTGGGACTGGCTCTGCAAGGTCAACAAAGGTGTCTCAACCCAGAGAGATCAAAGAATCAGTGTCCTTCGGAACCTCTTCAACCGCTTCAAGAGAAACGACAATGAGAATGTTCAGCTCACGTCTGATCGACTCACTGACATCACAAATGAGCTTCAAGCCCTCGGCGCTACTGAGATTACCAAGCATGAAGTCATCAAGACACTCCTGAGATCACTTGACAGCTCGTTCAACACCCTAGCCCTGATGATTCAAGAACGCCCTGACTTCAAGACACTCAATCCATCTGACATACTTGAAAGACTCAACACACATGAGTTTCAGCTTTTTGAGAAAAGAGACATCTACGGTCCCAACTATGGGCGAACTCGTGCCTTGAAGGCAAAAGCTATTTCCTCATCTGAAGAAGAATCTGATTGCAGTTCGGATGATCCTGAAGACATTGGAAAGGAGCTTGCTATGCTTGTGAAGAAGTTTCAGAAATTCACGAAGAAGAAAGGCTTCAGAAAATCCTCACGATCCATCTCAAGGAATGATGAAGCTTCTGCTCATGACTACAAGAAGAGAACATGTCACAAGTGCAAGAAACCTGGTCACTACATCTCTGAGTATCCGTAGTGGGACAATGACAACAACAAGAAGAAGAAGAGCAAGGAATATGATTCTGATGACAAGAATAAGAAGAAATACTCAAAGTCTTCTTCCAAGTCTTCTTCAAAGTCCTCATCACACAAGAAGAGCTCATCTGGCAAGGCTCGTGTGTTTGTTGGCAAGGAAATGGATTCAGAGGAGGAGTCCGCTTCTGAGGAGGCGGAGGTGGAGTCTGAGGAGGAGTCCGATTCTGCCGTTGCAAGTCTGGCTACAGCATACGTTGCCAAGTCCATCTTCAACACTGAAGAAAATGACTTCATCACCGACGCCGGTGCTAATGACAAGGACAACTCCGCTCCCACCTACTGCTTCATGGCACGAGGTGTAAAGGTAAACTCACGCACTACTCACTATCAAACATCCAGTGAAGATGACTTTGATTGTGGTTCCAAACCCAGCAACTGAACAACAGAAAGCTATGGAACATATTCAAAAACTGTTAGACAAAAGCGATGACCTGTTAGACGCTGAAATGACTCGGTCTCAGTCCTTAATTGAAGACATAAAAAATCTTCATGTTAAGTATGAGGAACTTGAAAGTCGTCATGAAACACTCTCAACAACTCATGAAAAGCTTTCCTATGATTATCTTCAAAGGAAGCAAGATCTTGAGAAATTGAGAGCGGCTCATGAAGATCTTCAAAAGGAAAACGAGTCACTTCGCGCCAAACAGATCAGTTCCGCTCAAGAAGGATTTGAACCACCATGTCTTAAATGCATTGAGCGTGACAAGGCTACTTCTGTTGCTGGATGTTCTACTGCTGCTACTATTGCAATATCTTCAACTGTTGATGTGGTACCTAACCCCTCTGCTGAGGATACCACTTCTATTGCTGATGAAAATGCTAGGTTGAAGACATTGCTTGAAACAGGGATGTACAAAAGTCTCAAAGGACATCAGAAACTATGTGATGTCCTCAAAAGGTAGATCCTGAACCGAAACTCTAGGAAAGAGGGTGTTGGGTTCAAAATGAAAATGAATGCTGATGGCTCTTACTGGAAACCTGAGCAGTACCCCAAAACCACATGGGTTGCTGCAAAGGAACCTTCAGTGGATCCATCCACCCTATCTAGCTTCACTTGTGCAAATCCCATTGTTATTGATGAATCCTTTGATGCAACCTATAAACTGTTTAAGAATCAGAATGGTGAAGTGTTTGCCAGGTATATTGGTACTAACTACAGGAATGGGCCACCTATGAAGAAAGTTTGGGTGCCAAAAAAGTGTCTAGAGAATCTTCCTGTGAATGTCGTCATGACACCACGAGTGAGAAGACAAACCCCAGACCACAGGCTACATATGGTCCAAAGGCTTCATACAGAAGAGGACTCACCTGAGTCGCACTAACGCAAATGTTTTGCAGGGAAACCATACTCAGGCCTATGAATATGAGCACGTTTTGTCAAACCGCCATGTTCAAAAGACCCAGAACTACTCTACTTATTCTTACGAGTACTATTGTCCACCTGCAAGACTATTTGCTAGGGCTCCAAAGCCAAAGTTCTCAGATGCTACACTTAGACTCATTGCTTCGAAGCCACCCTTGAACATGTGGGTGGCTAAGAAAGCTTAACTCTCTTTTGCAGGGAAAGGTCTCCAGCCGAAAATCAAATGCGTCTGAAGCTATTGGTGGGGACATTAAACATCTTCTAGGGCGCAAGATCAAATGCCCAAATGGTCTTATTATGTATTTTGTTCCTGAGTCGCTTGCTACTTGCCCTATCAGTCCTAACCTCAATCTAAGCTTTCGTAATCCACTTGCTCGTCAAATGTTTATGCTTCACAATTCTCTTCGTGAAGCCTATCCCCCTAACTACACTGTAGGGTATGACACCAGCTGCTTCAGAATGTATTATTGATAGTGGATGTACTAATCACATGACTAGAAAGCGAAGTCTTCTCATGGACTCAACTCTACGTCCATCTGACAAAAGTCACATCACATTAGATGATACTGGTAAAAGCAAGGTATTGGGTCTAGGTAGAGTTGCAATCTCAAAGGATCAGCAGATGGATAAAGTGATGCTTGTTGAATCCCTTGGTTTCAACTTAATGTTCGTCTCAATGCTTTGCGATTTGAACATGATTGTGATATTTGGAAAATATCGTTGCCTAGTTCTAATGGAATCTGACAAGTCTCTAGTCTTTGAAGGGTATCGGAAAGATGATTTGTACATGGTAGATTTCTCAGCAGGACCACAGCTCGCCGTATGTCTTCTTGCAAAAGCTTCAGAATGCTGGCTCCGGCATCGGAGGCTAGGGCATGCTGGCATGAGGAACTTGCATACTCTTGCAAAGAATAAGCACATCATAGGCATCGAGGGAGTCAAGTTCAAGAAGGGTCACTTATGCGGTGACTGCGAAGCTGGAAAGATGACGAGGGCCAAGCATCCCTCGAAGACAATCATGACAACGACTCAACCCTTCGAACTGCTACACATGGACCTCTTCGGTCCTACTCACTACTCTACTCTTACTACCACTGCTTGTCTATATGGCTTCGTCATTGTTGATGATTATTCAAGATACACATGGGTGCATATAATCCTCTACAAGACTGAAGTGCAGGATGTCTTCAGACGCTTCGCCAATCGAGCCATGAACAACTATGGCATCGAGATCAAGCACATCAGAAGTGACAATGGCACTGAATTCAAGAACACCGGCCTCGACACTTATCTTGATACTTTGGGCATCACTCATGAGTTCTCAGCTCCGTACACGCCACAGCAGAATGGCATCGTGGAATGCAAGAACTGAACACTCATTGAGATGGCTCGGATGATGCTCGATGAATACAAGACTCCAAGGAAGTTCTGGCCTGAAGCCATTGATACTGCATGCCATGTCATCAACCATGTTTATCTTCACAATCTTCTGAACAAAACATCCTATGAAATCCTCACGGGTAAGAAGCCAAACGTCGGTTACTTCAGAGTATTTGGTGCCAGGTGCTGGATCAAGGATCCACATCACACTTCAAAATTTGCACCGAAAGCACATGAAGTTTTTATGCTTGGTTACGAAAAGGATTCACACTCCTACAGAGTATTCAACCTCTTTCACTATAAAGTGGTTGAAACTGTGGATGTGCGGTTCGATGAGACTAACGACTCGCAAAGAGAGCACCTGCCAAATGTGCTAGATGAAATTCCACCCAGTGAATCCATCAAGCTTATGGGAACTGGAGAAATCATACCATCTGAAGTACAGCCTGAAGAGGAACTTATCATCTCTGCACCAAATTAACCTGAAGACAATGCTCAGCCTGAAGACAATCCTTCAAACGATGAAAATGATCAACAAGAGCAAAATCTTCATCCAGTTCATCCTCGTGTTGCAAATGAAGTACAGATTGAGAAGATAATTGATAGCATCAATGCACCTGGTCCACTCACTCGCTCAAGGGAAACACAACTAGCAAATTTCTATGGGCACTTTGCATTCGTCTCAATATCTGAACCCAAGAAAGTTGATGAAGCCTTCATGGAACCTGAATGGATTCAAGCTATGCAAGAAGAGCTTCAACAGTTTGAGCTGAATAATGTATGTGAACTGGTCAAGCGTCCTGATCCTCATAAACACAATATCATAGGCACTAAATGGATATATCGCAACAAGCAAGATGAGCATGGTCAAGTTGTCAGAAACAAGGCTCGTCTAGTTGCTCAAGGATATACTCAAGTTGAAGGAATTGACTTTGATGAAACATTTGCTCTTGTGGCTAGGCTTGAAGCTATACGCATACTGCTGGCCTATGAAAATCATCATAACATTCTTCTATATCAAATGGATGTGAAGAGTGCTTTTCTCAATGGCCAGATTGAAGAAGAAGTGTATGTTGCACAACCGCCTGGCTTTGAAGATCCAAAACATCCTGACATGGTTTACAAGCTCAGCAAGGCACTGTATGGCCTCAAACAAGCCCCTCGTGCTTGGTATGACACACTCAAGGACTTCCTAAAGAGCAAAGGCTTCAAACCTGGTTCCCTGGATCCCACACTCTTTACGAAGACATATGATGGTGAACTATTTGTGTGCCAAATATATGTGGATGACATTATCTTCGGTTGCACTAATCAGAAATACAGTGATGAGTTTGGATACATGATGCAAGAGCAATATCCGATGTCCATGATGGGTGAGCTGAAGTTCTTCCTTGGTCTTCAAATACGACAGCAACGCAATGGCATCTTCATATA
This sequence comes from Triticum urartu, assembly GCF_003073215.2. Lineage (NCBI taxonomy): Eukaryota > Viridiplantae > Streptophyta > Magnoliopsida > Poales > Poaceae > Triticum > Triticum urartu. The sequence goes on from NC_053023.1 coordinate 548,634,636, forward strand.
TCAAGAGAAATACCTAAAAGATTGCCTGAAGAAGTTTGGAATGCAAGACTGCAAAGGTTATACGACGCCAATGCCTAACAAGAGTCATCTAGATTATGACGCCAATGGTAAATAGTTCGATCAAAAGGTATACCGCTCCATGATTGGTTCTTTGCTTTACTTATGTGCATCTAGGCCAGATATCATGCTTAGTGTTTGCATGTGTGCCCAATTCCAAGCGGTGCCAAAGGAATCGCATCACTTTGTTGTGAAGCGAATTCTTCGAAATTTGGCTTACACCCCAACACTAAGATTATGGTATCCAAAGGGCTCAGAGTTTGATCTAGTTGGATTCTCGGATGCTGATTATGCTGGTGACAAGGTGGATCGCAAGTCTACATCAGGCACATGTCACTTTCTGGAAAGAAGCAGAACTGTGTATCTCTCTCCACTGCTGAATCTGAATACATTGTTGTTGGATCTTGATGCGCTCAGCTTCTATGGATGAAGCAAACACTTAAAGACTATGGCATTCATCTGAAGCAAGTGCCACTCTACTGTGACAATGAAAGCGCCATCAAGATTGCCAACAACCCAGTTCAGCACTCGAAGACAAAGCACATTCAGATCCGTCATCACTTTCTGAGAGATCACGTCATCAAGGAATATATTGATATCATTCACGTCAACACTGAAGAGCAGCTGGCAGATATCTTCACAAAGCCCTTGGATGAGAAAAGGTTTTGCAAGTTGCGGTGTGAGCTAAATATCTTGGAATCCTCAAATGTCCTGTGATCATGCACACATCCTAACACATATGCATGTTGATGACTTAGATGTGCAAACACACAAAGTAACATATATCTTCAACTAATGAAGACTTACACTCTAAGTGTGAATACATTAATGCGGAATTTGACTTTGGAGGGCCACGATAATTGTGCGTCGTGTCTGGGTCTAATACTTCCTTAAGTGCATCTAGTGCCACCCCTAGTTGGTTTTGGAGTATTGACGACAAACCTAGTTGAGGGACTAACGTGTTTGTGAGAATTGCAGGAAAACACAGGTAGAAGTCCCTCATTGATTCGGTTTTATTACCAGAGATGACCCCTAAAAATGTACGAAGACATTGAAGACAATGGTGGTTTATAAAGATATTCATATTGAAGACAATGACATGAGAAGACTCCCTATGAAGCTTATGGAACTCGAAGACTTAGATCCTTCGTAGTTTTATTTCATTTATGTTGTGTCATAGGAATCACCGTACTGTTAAGTGGGGTCCAAGAGAACCAGTCAGAATGACTGAAGTGATGCCTAATTCAAATCCTATGTCTTCGAGCGAAGACTTTGAGAGAAAATCTTGTCCAGAGTCAGACAAGTCAGCTTTACTTGTAGCCCAAGTAAAGTTGCCGTGTGAGTTCAAAATTCGACCGTTGGTACACGTGTCAGTTCCTTAGTGACCCAGGGTCATTTCGGACAGATCAGGTCGGGTTGCCAAGTGGCTATAAATAGTCCACCCCCCACAACCATAAACGGTTGGCTGCTCAGATTTCAGTGCACGGCTTTTGTCGTTTGAGAGCAACCCACCTCGAAGCCTTCGAGAGAAAAATTCCTAGTGAGGAGAAAATCCCTAACCACCCAGAGCCAGAGTAAATTGGGCATCACTTAAGTCTTCGTGTCTGTGTGATCTGAAGACTTATTACACTTGAGGACTGTGCATCCTCCAGACGGTTAGGCGTCGCGTTCTGAGCATCCAAGAGAAATTGTGGATTGCCGGTGAACGAAGTCTGTGAAGGTTTGGGAGTCTACCTTGAAGACTTACCAGAGTGATTGGGCGAGGTCTGTGTGACCTTAGCTCAAGGAGAAAACGGTGAGGACTGGGTGTCTTGGACTAAGTGTCCTTGACTGGGTGTCCGGGACTGTGTGTCCTTCGGTTTAAATACCTAGCCGCTCCAACCAGACGTACAGTTGTCACAGCAACTGGAACTGGTCCAACAAATCATTGTCTTCGACGTGTCACTGGTTTCATCCACACTTCCTTTTTACTTACAGTTATTCATTGTGAAGCCATTGCGTGCTTGCTTTATCTTTTGTCTTCACAACATGAATGTATGATCTGTTTGGCTTCATAACTTCTTCCTACCTGATCCTTATTACACTGAAGTTGTTTGTCATTGCGCTTTCACTCTATTGAATACATGACCATGGCTGGCCTAGTGTAATCTAACTTCCGCTGCATAGTAATAGGCATAATCTTCACTGTTTGTCTTCATAACTCTCACGTTTTGAAGACTTTCATAAAAATCGCCTATTCACCCCCCCTCTAGTCGATATAACGCACTTTCAATTGGTATCAGAGCGAGGTGCTCCCTTGTTCTGTGTGATTCGGTTTAACCACCTGGAGTTTTAGCTATGTCGACTGCAGGGATAATCAAAGTCTCCGCTGCTTGCCCCGTCTTCGATGGAACTGAATATCCCTACTGGAAGAATAAGATGCGCATGCATCTTGAAGCCATTGACGTCGACCTATGGTATGTCGTCGAAAATGGCGTTCCCAAGGCTGGAGAAGGTGTCACTGCTGCTGATGTCAAGAAGTTCATTCAACTGGATTCTACTGCCAAGAATATCATCTGTGGTCATCTGACCAAAGGACAGTTTGGCCGTGTGAGTGCCTTGAAGACATCAAAGCTAGTCTGGGACTGGCTCTCCAAGGTCAATGAAGGCATCTCAACCCAGAGAGATCAAAGAATCAGTGTTCTTCGCAACCTCTTCAACCGCTTCAAGCGAAATGACAATCAGAATGTCCAGCACACATTTGACCGGCTCACTGACATCACAAATGAGCTTCAAGCCCTCGGCGCCACTAAGATCACCAAACATGAAATCGTCAAGACGCTGCTAAGATCACTTGATAGTTCGTTTGACATCCTGGCCCTGATGATTCAAGAACGTCCTGATTTCAAGACACTCGATCCATCTGACATACTTGAGAGGCTCAACACACATGAGTTTCAGCTTTCTGAGAAAAGAGATATCTACGGTCCAAACTATGGGCGAACTCGTGCCTTGAAGGCAAAAGCTGTCTCCTCATCTGAAGAAGAATCTGACTGCAGTTCTGATGATCCTGAAGACATTGGAAGAGAACTTGCAATGCTAGTGAAGAAGTTCCAAAAATTCACTAAGAAGAAAGGCTTCAGGAAATCTTCACGATCAAGCTCAAGGAATGATGAAGCTTCTGCTCATAACTACAAGAAGAAAACATGTCACAAGTGCAAGAAAACTGGACACTTCATCTCTGAGTGTCCACAGTGGGACAATGAGAACAGAAGGAAGAAGAAGAGCAAGGAATATGATTCTGACGACAAGAAGAAGAAGAAATTCTCAAAGTCTTCTTCCAAGTCTTCATCAAAGTCTTCATCACACAAGAAGAGCTCATCTGGCAAGGCACGTGCGTTTTTTGGAAAGGAGATGGATTCAGAGGAGGAGTCCGCATCTGAGGAGGCAGAGGTGGAGTCTGAGGAGGAGTCTGATTCTGGCATTGCGAGTCTGGCTACAGCATACGTCGCCAAGTCCATCTTCAACACTGAAGACAATGACTGCGTCACCGACACCGACACAAATAACAAGAGCGACTCCACTCCTACCTACTGCTTCATGGCCCGCGGTGCCAAGGTAAACACACGCACTACTCGCTATGAAACATCCAGTGACGATGACTCTGAATGTGATTCAAAACCTAGCTACAAAACGCTTGCTAAAATTGCAACTGAACAACAGAAAGCTATGGAACATATTAAAAAACTGTTAGATAGAAGCGATGATCTGTTGGGTGCTGAAATGACTCGATCTAAATCCTTAATTGAAGACATAAAAAACCTTCACGTTAAGTATTAGGAACTTGAAGATCGTCATGATGCTCTCTCAACAACTCATGAAAAGCTTGCCTATGATTATCTTCAAAGGAAGCAAGAACTTGAGAAATTGAGGGTGGCTCATGAAGACCTTCAAAAGGAAAACGAGTCACTTTTCTCCGAACAGATCAGTCCCGCTCAGGAAGGATTTGAACCACCATGTCTTAAATGCATTGAGCGCGATAATGCTAATTCTGTTGCTGAATGTTCCACTGCTACTGCTGTTCGAATATCTTCAAATGTTGATGTGGTAACTAACCCCTCTGCTGAGGATACCACTGCTATTGCTGATGAGAATGCTAGGTTGAAGACATTGCTTGAAACAGGGATGTACAAAAGTCTTCAAGGGCATCAGACATTATGTGATGTCCTCAAAAAGCAGATCCTGAATCGTAACCCTAGGAAAGAGGGTGTTGGATTTGTGAGGAAAATCAATGCAGATGGCTCTTACTGGAAACCTGAGCAGTACCCCAAAACTACATGGGTTGCTGCAAAGGAACTTTCAGCAGATCCATCCAATTTATCTGGCTTCACTTGTGCTAACCCTATTATCATTGATGAATCCTTTGATGCAAACTATAAACTGTTTAAGAATCAGAATGGTGAAGTGTTTGCCAGGTACATTGGTACTAACTGCAGGAATGGACCGCCTATGAAGAAGATCTGGGTTCCGAAAAAGTGTCTGGAAAATCTTCCTGTGAATGTCTTCATGACACCTCACTTGAAGAAGACAAACCTCAGACCAAAGGCTTCATACGGTCCAAAGGCTTCATATGAACAGAGGACTCACCTGAGTCGCACTAACGCTAATTTTTTGCAGGGAAACCATACTCAGGCATACGAATATGAGAGCGGTTCTTCGAACCGTCATGTTCATATGACCAAAAATTATTCTGCTTATTCTTATGAGTATTATTGTCCACCTGCTAGACTGTTTGCTAAGGCTTCAAAGCCAAAATTCTCAGATGCTGCACTTAGACTTATTGCTTCTAAGCCACCCTTGATGTGGGTGGTTAAGAAAGCTTAACTCTCTTTTGCAGGGAAAGGTCTCCAGCAGAAAAACAAAATCTTCTGATGCTATTGTTGGGGACCTTAAAAATCTTGTAGGGTGCAAGATAAAATGCCCAAATGGCATCATTATGTACTTCGTTCCTAAATCGCATGCTACTCTCCCTATTAGTCCTAATCTGGATTTAAGTTTTCATAATCCACTGGTTCGTCAAATGTTTATGCTTCACAATACCCTTCGTGAAGCCTATCCCCCTAACTGCACTGTAGGGTACGACACCAGTGACTTCAAAGTCTTCAGAATGGATTATTGACAGTGGGTGTACAAATCACATGACTGGCAAAAGAAGCCTTCTCATGGACTCAACTTTACGTCCATCCGACAAGAGCCACATTACATTTGCTGACACTGGTAAAAGTAAGGTATTGGGTCTAGGTAGAGTTGCAATCTCAAGGGATCAACACATGGATAAAGTCATGCTTGTTGAATCCCTTGGCTTCAACTTAATGTCTGTCTCAATGCTTTGCGATTTGAATATGATTGTAATGTTTGGCAAATATCGCTGCCTGGTGCTTATGGAATCTGACAAATCTCTAGTGTTTGAAGGGTATCGGAAAGATGATTTATACGTGGTAGATTTCTCAGCAGGACCACAACTTGCAGTATGTCTTCTTGCAAAAGCTTCAGAATGCTGGCTTTGGCATCGAAGGCTTGGGCATGCTGGCACGAGGAACCTCTACACCCCTGCAAAGAAGAAGCATGTCATAGGCATCGAAGGCGTCAAGTTCAAGAAAGATCATTTATGCGGTGCCTGTGAAGCAGGGAAGATGACAAGGGCAAAACATCCTTCGAAGACAATCATGACTACTACACAACCCTTCGAACTGCTTCACATGGATCTTTTCGGTCCCACTCACTACTCAACTTTTACTACTTCTGCATGCCTCTATGGCTTCGTAATTGTTGATGATTATTCTAGATATACTTGGGTGCACATAATCCTTTACAAGACTGAAGTGCAGGATGTCTTCAGACGCTTCGCAAATCGAGCTATGAACAATTTTGGCGCCAAGATAAAGCACATCAGAAGTGACAATGGCACTGAATTCAAGAACACTGGCCTTGATACATATCTGGATACCTTGGGGATCACACATGAATTCTCAGCTCCATACACGCCACAGCAGAATGGCGTTGTCGAACGCAAGAACGGAACACTCATTGAGATGGCCATAACAATGCTAGATGAATACAAGACTCCAAGAAAATTCTGGACTGAAGCCATTGATACTGCATGCCATATAATCAATCGTGTTTATCTTCACAAGCTTCTGAACAAGACATCTTATGAACTCCTAACTGGCAAGAAGCCAAATATCAGTTACTTCAGAGTATTTGGCGCAAAATGCTGGATCAAGGACCCACACCACACCTCAAAGTTTGCACCAAAAGCACATGAAGGCTTCATGCTTGGATATGGAAAGGATTCGCACTCCTACAGAGTCTTCAATCTCTTCCACTACAAAGTGGTTGAAACAGTGGATGTGCGGTTTGATGAAACCAATGGATCACAAAGAGAGCAATTGCCAAATGTGCTAGATGAAGTTCCAGCTAATGAATCAATCAAGCTTATGGGAACTGGAGAGATTGTACCTTCTGAAGCTCATCCTGAAGAAGAACTTATCATCTCAGCACCTGATCCACATGAAGACAATGCTCAGCCTGAAGATATACCTTCAAATGACCACATAGATCAGCAAGAGCAAAGTCTTCGCCCTACACACCCTCGTGTTGCAAATGAAGTACAAATTGACAAAATACTTGATAGCATCAATGCACCTGGTCCACTCACTCGTTCAAGGGCAACTCAGCTAACAAACTTCTGTGGGCATTTCGCATTCGTCTCAATATCAGAACCCAAGAAAGTTGAAGAAGCCTTCATGGAACCTGAATGGATTCAAGCTATCCAAGAAGAGCTTCAACAGTTTGAGCTAAATAATGTATGGGAACTGGTTAAGCGTCCTGATCCACAGAAGCACAACATAATAGGCACCAAATGGATATATCGCAACAAGCAAGATGAGCATGAAAGCTCGTCTCGTTGCTCAAGGATATACTCAAGTGGAGGGCATTGACTTCGATGAAACATTTGCTCCTGTGGCTAGGCTTGAAGCCATACGCATACTGCTGGCCTATGCAAATCATCATAACATACTTCTCTATCAGATGGATGTGAAAAGTGCCTTTCTCAATGGCAAGATTGAAGAAGAAGTGTATGTTGCACAACCACCTGGCTTTGAAAATCCAAAACATCCTGATATGGTATACAAGCTCAACAAGGCACTGTATGGCCTCAAACAAGCCCCTAGGGCCTGGTATGATACACTCAAGTACTTTCTGAAAAGCAAAGGCTTCATACCTGGTTCCCTGGATCCCACTCTTTTCACGAAGACATATGATGGTGAACTGTTTGTGTGCCAAATATATGTGGATGACATTATCTTCGGCTGCACCAATCAGAAGTATAGTGAAGAGTTTGGATATATGATGCAAGAGCAATATCAGATGTCCATGATGGGGGAGCTGAAGTTCTTCCTCGGTCTTCAAATACGGCAACAACGCAACGGCATCTTCATATCTCAAGAGAAATATCTTAAAGAGTGCCTGAAGAAGTTCGGTATGCAAGACTGCAAAGGCTTCACAACACCAATGCCAGCCAAGCATCATCTGGGTCCCGACGACAATGGTAAAGAGTTCGATCAAAAGGTATACCGCTCCATGATTGGGTCTTTGCTTTATTTATGTGCATCTAGGCCAGATATCATGCTTAGTGTTTGCATGTGTGCTCGATTTCAAGCGACAACAAAGGAGTCGCATCACTTAGCTGTGAAGAGAATTCTTCGATATTTGGCTCACACCCCAACTCTAGGATTATGGTATCCAAAGGGCTCATAGTATGATTTGGTTGGATTTTCGGATGCTGATTATGCTGGTGACAAAGTTGATCGCAAGTCTACATCAGGCACATGTCACTTTCTGGGACGATCACTTGTATGTTGGTCTTCAAAGAAGCAGAACTGTGTATCTCTCTCCACTGCTGAATCTGAATACATTGCTGCTGGATCTTGCTGCGCTCAGCTTCTGTGGATGAAGCAAACACTCAAGGATTATGGCATTCATCTGAAGCAAGTGCCACTTTACTGCGACAATGAAAGCGCCATCAAGATTGCCAACAACCCAGTTCAGCACTCGAAGACAAAGCACATTGAAATTCGTCATCACTTTCTCAGAGATCATGTTGTGAAGGACAACATTGATATCATACACGTCAACACTGAAGAGCAATTGGCAGATATCTTCACCAAGCCCTTGGATGAGAAGAGATTTTGCAAGTTACGGTGTGAGCTAAATATCTTGGAATCCTCAAATGTCCTATGATCAGGCACACATCCTAACACTTATGCATATTGATGACTTAGATGTGCAACACACGAAGTAGCGTATATCTTCAAACAATGAAGACATACATTCTAAGTGTGAATACATTAATGTGGAATTTGACTTCGGAGCGCCACGATAATTGTGCGTCGTGTCTGGGTCTAATACTTCCTATACGGTGGGTAACGCCACCACCAAACGTTCCATTTTGAAGTATTTCTCTCATGGCGTTACCTCTCAATGTCTTCACATTTGGTTTGGCTTCATTCTCAATATGTCTTCATGATTATCTTCACTGCGTTGATTATATGGATATATATGTACTGATGTTCTGTCCTCTACAACATTCACTTATAGCTATGTCTTCTTGGTTGAATTTTTTGAACTAAGTGAATGTGATCGGACCCTAACCTCTCTATGCTTTCTATCTCAAACTCTATCTCTCCAAGTCATATGCATTCTGTTGAAACTGTCAAATGTCTTCACTGTGTCCTTGTCAGCTGAAGACATAGTGACAACCATAAAAGTCCGTTTTTAATGCTCATTCCTCCACATAAGATCCGGAGAAGCAGGAACGACCGCCCGACAATTTAGGCGTACGTGGGACGTGGAACAAATCCCAATCTTCCTCTAACTGGCCACGCGTGCCTCAAATGCGAACCGCCAGGGGTACCTGCGTAATAGCGCAGTGCTGTCTCTATCCCTATAAATATACGATTCACTGCGGTCATTATCTCCTTCTTCCACCCTCGCACGAACCCTAGCGCCACCGCTAGCACTCGACGACGCCGGCGACGAAGCGCTTCACTGCCGCAACCTCTCCGACGCCGTTTTCACGCCGACAGCGGACATCGCTCTCTCCGCCGTCGCCGTAGGTGTCTTCCGTCGCCAAGTTAGGGCACGGAGGATCGAACTGCTCGACCTCAACTCTCACTTCGTCTAGCAGTTCCAAGTGTGGTAAATAAAACCTCTTTTTACAGCCTCTTTTGATCCCATAGTTCAGTCACTTTCTGCCATAAGGAGTTTCTCTTCACATCAGTTAGTTATCTCGCTACATCTCATGACATGCCTAGTATATTCACTTGTGCTTCATAAGGTAGTTAGATTCCTCACTTGTACTGATCTGTGGGTTCGTACAAATCTGGAACCAACTTCTTATCTATGAGTGAATGTCTTCGCACAATGAGGTCTATGTCTTCTAAACCGATTTATCTTCAAAATCTTCTGAGAATGCATATGACCTCTTCCCCTTCCCTCGCACCTTAATGCTGTCACAGGTACATGTCCGTGGGAGAATCCTTTGGTTCTCATAGTCTGCATTCATTTGCAGAGTACTTGCAGCATCACATCAACTCTCCTGAAGCCAGTTCTTGCAAAAGGAAGCCTTTGAAGCCTTTGAACATCTTGAAGCCTTCCAAGTTATTCATGGCTTCAGAAACAGCAGCAAGGAAGGGAGGCAGACAGCGACGTGGTGAAATGTCCAAAGATCTGCCTGATGAATTGGCAGAGATGTACAAAACTGATCCTGAAGAAAGCTATGGTCAGCGCAAGACACGAATCCAATGGATTCGAAGACATTGGGCAGAGCAATGGTTCCACTACCGCTTCGTCACTCAGGAATATGCGGAGAAGTGTGCCATCAAGAGACTGTGGGGAGACGTACTATACAAAAATCTCGTACCCAGGTCCAGAGTCGAAGCCATTGCTCAAGGCTTCTATCCATGCATGGTGAGAGGACCAAAGCCAGCTGAAGCACATCCGTCATCACTTCTCTGGTGCCGCGATGATAATCTCTTCAAGCGCAACTTTCAGTTTGCACAACAGTCAGCGAAGATAAACAAGAAGAAATTTGGGCTTGACTTCAACCCTGGTCCCTCCTCACCAAGGGCAGATGGCACACGCGACGCCGATCCCAATATCATCGGGCCGTATGCCAATCTTGCAGGCCTCATCACTCGCATCCTAGTCCAAGGGACTGCTGTGAATGACCCTCCAGCAGATACTGAGTCAGATGACGCCCCTGCTGCTCCGAAGCCAAAGCAGAAGAAGCCAAAAGCTCCAAAAGCTTCAAAGCCAGCCGCTTCTCCCAAAATCTCACGAGCGAAGCCATTGGCAACTGCACCTCCTGAAGCCAGTGTGCAGTCTGAAGACATATCACGAGTCTCCAAGCCACAAGAAGCCAAGAAGCCTCAGCCACACACAGGCAAAGAGCTCACAGTTGCTGCCGTTCTGCGCTGCGAAAACATTGATCTATCAAGCGATGAAGATCTTGGAGATGACGCACTTGAGCAGCTCATCAAGAGCAAGGAGGAGGCTGAAATCTTCAACAATCTGCCTTTGTTTGATGTCGCCGTCATCCACAGCTTCATTGATGAATGGTTTGACACACCAGACATAAGCTTCGATGATCTGCAGCTGCCCATAGGCCTCAGCGTTGCCTTTCAAGGTGCAATTGCTTCAGAACTTGCAATAGCCCAGCGAATTGTAGAACTGAAGCAGAAAATTGATTATGAAAAGGCTCAGTTCAAGAAGCACGTGGCCAAGCTCAGCGTGCAAGAAGTGAAAAACTTCAAGATCATGTTGCACGAGCTGAAAGAGAACTTTCTGAAGACGCGTGCTGAAGCTCAAGGCTCGCGAGAGCGCATGAAGACTTTGGCTGATCGCTGCGTGCAGGCCTACAATGAGGCAGAGAAGCGCAAGGCACTTGGGCGTCCCGGCATTGACCCCAGGATGGCCGCGAAGAAGAAAAAGAAGGCTGCTATGCCTGAACCTGAAGCGCCAAGGTCAGAAACTGCTCCGATTGTCTTCCCCGCTGCAACGACTGGCTCGAAGCCAAAGAGTCGATCAACCGCTTCACAGCTCAAGAAGACACGGACTGCAGAGGCTGAAGCTAAGAAGAGAAAACACTCTGAAGCCTCTCCTTCTGAACCCATCATCAAGAAGCGCAAGACCAAGAAATCTCGGGCTGCTCCCACAGAGCCCTTGACAGTTGAACCCCTCTCCGTCCGCTATCCTGACGCAGATTGTCAGTTGACTGTGCATGAACCCAACACTGAAGACATTGGTCTCCAAGACAATGTGCAAGGTGATGCAGCCCTTCCTCAGCTTGAGACAAGCGAACTGATCAGTATTGGTTGTCCATTGACGCCAATCACACGAGATGCATCGTGGGCAGATCGCCCACAGGAGGAAGATAAGCCCCAACCCACTACAACTCCACCGGCGCCTACATTCCGTAGGCTTCGCAAAGGGCCAAGGGCTCAGGCTGCTGACGACATTCCGGCTGCATCAGCCGAAGAGCATGCAGAGATACCACAAGCTCCAACTCCCCCACACCAACAAGAAGCAGTTCTCTAGGAGAACGTGCCTGAGTCTGCAAATGTTGAGGCTGCCACAAACAACGCCGAAGCAAATGTGGAGCCCAACCCAACAATAGCTTCAGAAGACAATGAAGCTACTGCTCCTGAACATTCTGTGCCTGAGTCTGCTGCCGGACCACAATTCAACTATCATATTGCGTACAGACCCCAGGTCCAGAAGCCGATCCCACGACTGCCAAGGTTCCCAGGTCCTGCATCAGCTCCTGGTTCCTTCAACATCAACGGCTTCAGGGCAGATAACATGTTTTTTGACCGCTCCAAGAACCCTTATTCAAGGGAACGGATTGTATCAGATAGGTTCTGGAGTCATCAACAGCGCAGCTATTATTCATGCATCCTATACAACCAAGGCCGCATCTTTCCTCACAAGCGCCTTGAGGTTGAAGCTGTTGCTGGTCTGCCTGGTCTGGAAGAAGCACTGGATTGCTTCAAGCAAGTGGGTTTGCTGCCATTTATCACTGATGAAGAGCACTGGAACGAAGAGCTTATGCTCCAGTTCTATGCCACTTTGCATATCAAAGGCTATAACAGAGATCCGAAGACATGGATTCTGGAGTGGATGACAGGCAATATCCATCATGAAGCCAATGCTTTCGACCTAATTGAGCTTACCGGCCTTCCCACTCCTGGCGAATTCTTTGAAGAAGGGTGCCAACTCCATGCTGAAGCAATTGAGAGCATATTTCAGCGTCCTGAGCCAGATATGAGTCAGATGCTCTCAATAATGAAGCCACTGCCTCCTAATGCACCCTATCCAACTAGGTTCTTCGTTGAAGACTTAGAGTACCTGCCCAGAACAATATATCACATCATAAGGCGGACTCTATGGCCTGTAAAGGGACACTCTCGATATGCAACAATTGATGGTGCAATGAAGACTCTCATCTTCTGCATTCTTCATGGCAAATGCTTCAATGCACAGGATCTCTTCATCCGTCACTTTGCAGCATCTGCCTCAGAACTGTTTGGATTAAAGTTCTATGCTCCTTGGGTTATGAGGCTGATCAAGCTTCACTCTACAATCTCCTATCAACCCTCAGCCCGCAACCATAGGATATTTTTGCCAGATGTGGACACATCTGCTGAAGCAATATATCCAGAATGCAGAACACCAGAGCTTCACTCAAAATATTGAAGGTGTTGAAGCTCTCTCCCGAGTGTATCCAATGGCTGGCACCACACGTGCCCCTGCATCAACTGAAGCCACTGACAGCACAGCTGCCAAAAGACCCAAGAAGCGCGCTCGAGCACTCAATGACCGAGAGCTTCTTGTGGCTCTTCACCAAAAGCAAGATAGGCATCACGACTGGCTCAAACGGCAGATGAGAAGCATCATGCAAGACGTCAATCGCATCAGAAATCTGGCAACCAAGAATGCGTTTGTCGCACACGAGACCTGTCGCCGCACTTGGAAAGGCCTCACCATGATGAGCAATGAAGCTGAACTGCAAGAGGATGGCTTCAGAGAGAGATTCCAATTTGACTCCATGCCTCCAAGAAGAGCTGTGATGCGAAGCACACCATCACTTGAAGAGTCAGAATTCTCTTCTTCTGCTGCCACCGTGTCTGCCCGGATTATTGAAGAAGACGAGACGCGACATCATCTCCACCTGCTTCAACACACGTCGAATCTGCACCAAGCTCATCTGCACCGCCACCAAACAACTCCACCGATCCTGCTGCGCCTGGGAACGCGTAGAAAACTCTATGTCTTCAAACCTTTTTGGTCATCACTGACAAAAGGGGGAGAAGCATGATGTTTATAGTCTTCAAGCGGGTCACTTTGGGCGGGTGCCTTTATATTTTGCTACATTTTGCTTCGTGCTTACAACTCCCGTTTTTGCTACATTTTGCTTCGTGCTTACAACTCCCGTTTTTGCTACATTTGCTTCTTTGAGTTGTAACACTTAGCCTTGATGGCCGTCTGCTACCTGTTTGTCACTCCGTTATGCGAAGATAAATTCCGCATGTGCGACGATAAATTCCGCACTCATCTCTTACTGCAGACGTCCATTTTCCATTATGCATGTCATTATCTTCATATACTTTCACATGCATAGTGGATTGTCATCATAAGTTGAAGTGGATCTCCACAAGTACAACCTGCCATGTGCATTTGCATTCAAAAGGCAAATTACTTATATGCACATCTTCAGGGGGAGCCCTTGCAACTTATGAAGACAAATTCCTTTACTATTTCACAAATTATGTTCCCCGTTGAAAACTTCAACTAGTTTGTCATCAATCACCAAAAAGGGGGAGATTGTAAGTGCATCTAGTGCCACCCCTAGTTGGTTTTGGAGTATTGACGACAAACCTAGTTGAGGGACTAACGTGTTTGTGAGAATTGCAGGAAAACACAGGTAGAAGTCCCTCATTGATTCGGTTTTATTACCAGAGATGACCCCTAAAAATGTACGAAGACATTGAAGACAATGGTGGTTTATGAAGATATTCATATTGAAGACAATGACATGAGAAGACTCCCTATGAAGCTTATGGAACTCGAAGACTTAGATCCTTCGTAGTTTTATTTCATTTATGTTGTGTCATAGGAATCACCGTACTGTTAAGTGGGGTCCAAGAGAACCAGTCAGAATGACTGAAGTGATGCCTAATTCAAATCCTATGTCTTCGAGCGAAGACTTTGAGAGAAAATCTTGTCCAGAGTCAGACAAGTCAGCTTTACTTGTAGCCCAAGTAAAGTTGCCGTGTGAGTTCAAAATTCGACCGTTGGTACACGTGTCAGTTCCTTAGTGACCCAGGGTCATTTCGGACAGATCAGGTCGGGTTGCCAAGTGGCTATAAATAGTCCACCCCCCACAACCTTAAAAATGGTTGGCTGCTCAGATTTCGGTGCACGGCTTTTGTCGTTTGAGAGCAACCCACCTCGAAGCCTTTGAAAGAAAAATTCCCAAGTGAGGAGAAAAGCCCTAACCACCCAGAGCCAGAGTAAATTGGGCATCACTTAAGTCTTCGTGTCTGTGTGATTTGAAGACTTATTACACTTGAGGACTGTGCATCCTCCAGACGGTTAGGCGTCGCGTTCTGAGCATCCAAGAGAAATTGTGGATTGCCGGTGAACGAAGTCTGTGAAGGTTTGGGAGTCTACCTTGAAGACTTACCAGAGTGATTGGGCGAGGTCTGTGTGACCTTAGCTCAAGGAGAAAACGGTGAGGACTGGGTGTCTTGGACTAAGTGTCCTTGACTGGGTGTCCGGGACTGTGTGTCCTTCGGTTTAAATACCTAGCCGCTCCAACCAGACGTATAGTTGTCACAGCAACTGGAACTGGTCCAACAAATCATTGTCTTCGACGTGTCACTGGTTTCATCTACACTTCCTTTTTACTTACAGTTATTCATTGTGAAGCCATTGCGTGCTTGCTTTATCTTTTGTCTTCACAACATGAATGTATGATCTGTTTGGCTTCATAACTTCTTCCTACCTGATCCTTATTACACTGAAGCTGTTTGTCATTGCGCTTTCACTCTATTGAATACATGACCATGGCTGGCCTAGTGTAATCTAACTTCCGCTGCATATTAATAGGCATAATCTTCACTGTTTGTCTTCATAACTCTCACGTTTTGAAGACTTTCATAAAAATCGCCTATTCACCCCCCCCTCTAGTCGATATAACGCACTTTCACTTCCTATACGGTGGGTAACGCCACCACCAAACTTTTGTTTGGAATACTTTTTGTTGGCGTTACATTTGCAAAGTCTTCGCATTTGGTTTGTCTTCATTGTTAACATGGCTTCATGTTTATCTTCAATATACTGATTTGGTTTCTGTCCTCTACAACATTCAGTTATAGCTATGTCTTCTAGTTGAATCTTTTGAACTAAGTGAATGTGATCAGACCCTGACCTTTCTATGCTCCTGTCTTAAGTCTATCTATCCAAATCATATGCATTCTATTGAAACTGTCGAATGTCTTCGCTGCGTCCTTGTCAGCAGAAGATACAGAGACAAACATTAAATATGTTTTAAATGCTCATTCATTTTTGCATGTGAAAGTGCTAGTGATCGACAAGAGGGGGGTGAATAGGCGATTTTTTTGGAAGTCTTCAAAACATGGAAGTTTCGAAGACAAACGATAGAAATAAACCTATTACCATGCAACGGAAGGTAGACTACACTAAGCGAGCCATAGTCAAGTATTCCATGAAATGAAAGCATAAAGACTAATAGCAGCTAGGCAGTATAGATTAGGATGGAAGATAGTATGAAGCCAATCAGAACAAGCAGTCACACAGTGAAGATAGAAGATAATGCAGACAAGCAATGACTTCACAAGGACAAACTATAAATAAAGAGATGGGGAAGATAGAACCAGTAGCTCGTTGAAGACAATGATTTGTTGCACCAGTTCCAGTTGCTGTGACAACTATACGTCTAGTTAGGGAGGCTGAGATTTAACTCAGAAGACCGTGTCTTCACCTTATTCCCCTTGAGCTAAGGACACCCAGTCCTCGCCCAATCACTCTGGTAAGTCTTCAAGGTAGACTCCCAAACCTTCACAGACTTCGTTCACCGGTGATCCACAATGACTCTTGGATGCTCAGAACTGACGCCTAACCGGCTGGAGGATACACAATACTCAAGTGTAATAAGTCTTCAGATCACATAGACAAGAAGATTTCAGTGATGCCTAACACTCTTTGGCTCTGGGTGTTTAGGGCTTTGTCCTCGCAAGGAATTCTCTCTCAAAAGCTTCGAGGTGGGTTGCTCTCAAACGACAAAAGCCATATACTAACTCTGAGCAGCCAACCATTTATGGTTGTAGGGGGTGGGCTATTTATAGCCACTAGGCAACCCGACCTGATTTGTCCGAAATGACCCTGGGTCACTAAGGAACTGACACGTGTTCCAACAGTCAGATTTCAAACACACATGACAACTTTACTTGGGCTACAAGCAAAGCAGACTTATCCAGCTCTGGATAAGATTTGCTCTCATTGTCTTTGCTCGAAGACATAGGATTTTGGTTAAGCATCACTTCAGTCATTCTGACTGGTTCACTTGGACCCCACTTAACAGTACGGTGGTTCCTATGATTCAACAAAGAAGAAAAAGAACGAATTAACAACTAAGTCTTTGTGCTCCATAGTCTTCACGCAATGTCTTCTCTTGTCATAGTCTTCAATGTGAATGTCTTTAGATACCACCTTTGACTTCAATGTCTTCATACATTTTTAGGGGTCATCTCTGGTAGGAAAACCGAATCAATGAGGGACTTCTACCTGTATTATCCTGCAATTCTCACAAACACCATAGTCCCTCAACCAGGTTTGTCGTCAATACTCCAAAACCAACTAGGGGTGGCACTAGATGCACTTACAATCTCCCCCTTTTTGGTGATTGATGACAAACTGGTTGAAGTTTTCAACGGGGAATAAAATATGTGAAATTGTAAAGGATAGGGTATTGTCTTCATAAGTGGCAAATACACATGGCAGGTTGTACTTGTGGAGATCCTCTTCAACTTATGATGACAATTCATCATGCATGATTTGATGTAACGAAGATAATGACATGCATAATGAAAAATGGACATCTGCAAAATGACCTAAGTGCGGAAGTTATCATCGCACATGTGGAATTTATCATCGCATCACAAAATAGCAAATAGGTAGCAGACGACCATCGAGTTCAAGTGTTACAACTCAAAGAACCAAATGTATCGAAAAGCAAGGGTTGTAAGCACTTGGCAAAAGTAGCAAAAGGTAAATCAACCACCCATATGGACCCGCTTGAAGACAATCAACTCATATGCTTCTCCCCCTTTTGTCAGTAAGGACCAAAAAGGTTTGAAGACATAGAGCGCCTACTCATTCCCATGAGGTGCAGGCGAGGCAACAGGGCCGTCGTTGAGGTCCGGTGGTGCAGAAGAACTTGGTGCAGTGTCGACACGCGCTGAAGTTGGAGGAGGTGAAGTTGCATCATCTTGGTCATCGATGACTCCGGCATTCACTATCGCAGCTGAGGACGAATAGTCAGAGTCTTCAAGTGAGGGAGTCCGACGCAAGTGAGCATTCCTTGGGGGAGTTGACTCAAACTTGAATCTTTCGGTGAAGCCATCGTCCTGCAGATCAGCTTCAACACTAAGCAATGTCAAACTTTCCACGACCTCCGACAGGTTTCATGAGTGACAAAGGCATTCTTGGTGGCAAGATTGCAAATGCGGTTGACATCCACCAAGAGGCTTTGCATCTGATGCTTGAGCCAGTCGTGATGCTTGTCGGTTTCTGGTGTAACGCGACGAGAAGCTCTCGGCCATTGAGAACACAAGATCGCCTTCGAGGCCTTTGCGCAATGGTGCTTCTAGTGGCGTCAGTTTGAGCGCGAGGGGCACGTGTGTTGCCAGCCAAGGGATAAACACGTGAGACTGCCTGAACTCCTTCAATGGGCTAGGTGAAGCTTTGGTGATCAGCATTGTGAAGATAAATGGGATCCTTAGCAAGCTCTGGGTAAATAGCTTCAACAGACAGATCAACCTCTGGCAAGAAGACAAGATGATTGCGCGCAGCCGGCTGATA
The DNA here is from genome assembly GCF_003073215.2 of Triticum urartu. Lineage (NCBI taxonomy): Eukaryota > Viridiplantae > Streptophyta > Magnoliopsida > Poales > Poaceae > Triticum > Triticum urartu. Next base: position 548,652,900 of record NC_053023.1, read on the forward strand.
GTTAATGGCAGAGTGAAGCTTGATAAGGCGCATTACCCATGGAGCATAGAACTTTAGACCAAAAATGTCGGAGCCAGATGCAGCCAACTACCTGATGAAGAAGTCTTGAGCATTGAAGCTCATGCCATTGAAGATGTAGAAAACCAAACTCTTCATTGCTCCTTCAAGCTTTGCTGCAGACGAATGTCCTTTGACAGGCCATAGAGTTTTTCTGAGAATATGATAAATGGTGCGAGGCAGATACTCTATGTCTTCAACAAAGAATTCAGATGGGTAATCAGTGTCGTGAGGCAAAGGCTTCATCATGCTCAGCATTTGACTCATGTTGGGATCTGGCTTATGAAAAATGCTCTCCAAAGCATTCTAGTGTTGTTGACAACCTAGCTCATAGTATTCACCAGGAGTGGGCAGGCCTGTGAGCTCAATGATATCAAGAGCTTTGGCTTGATGATGGACATTTCCTGTCATCCACTCAAGGACCCAAATCTTTGGATCCCTGTTGTTAGGATCGAAAGTATGTCTAGAGGGGGGTGATTAGACTACTTGACCAAACAAAAACTTAACCTTTTCCCAATTTTAGTTCTTGGCAGATTTTAGCTATTTTAAGATAAGTCAAGAAATCATCACATAATTCAAGCAAGCATGCAAAGAGTATATTGGCAGCGGAAAGTAAAGCATGCAACTTGCAAGAATGTAAAGGGAAGGTTTTGGAGAATTCAAACGCAATTGGAGACACGGATGTTTTTCCCGTGGTTCGGATAGGTGGTGCTATCCTACATCCACGTTGATGGAGACTTCAACCCACAAAGGGTAACGGTTGTGCGAGTCCACGCAGGGCTCCACCCAAGGGTAACGGTTGCGCGAGTCCACACAGGGCTCCACCCACGAAGGGTCCACGAAGAAGCAACCACCCACAAAGGGTCCACGAAGAAGCAACCTTGTCTATCCCACCATGGCCATCGCCCACACAGGACTTGCCTCACTAGGGGTAGATCTTCACGAAGTAGGCGATCTCCTTGCCCTTACAAACTCCTTGGTTCAACTCCACAATCTTGTCGGAGGCTCCCAAGTGACACCTAGCCAATCTAGGAGACACCACTCTCCAAGAAGTAACAAATGGTGTGTAGGTAATGAACTCCTTGCTCTTGTGCTTCAAATGATAGTCTCCCCAACACTCAACTCTCTCTCATAGGATTTGGATTTGGTGGAAAGAAGATTTGAGTGGAAAGCAACTTGGGAAGGCTACAGATCAAGATTCATATGGTAGGAATGGAATATCCTGGTCTCAACACATGAGTAGGTGGTTCTCTCTCAGAACATATGAGTTGGAATGGTGTATGTGTTCTGATGGCTCTCTCCCTTCGAATGAAGAGGGGGTGGAGGGGTATATATAGCCTCCACACAAAATCCAACCGTTACACAGTTTTCCAATCTCGGTGGGACCGATTCAACAAACTCGGTTGGACCGAAAATGTAAACCTAGTGACCGTTAGAGATTTTCGGTGGGACTGACATGCAACTCGGTAGGACCGATATGGTTAGGGTTTGGGCATAACGTAATCTCGGTGAGACCGATTACACAAACTCGGTGAGACCGAATTTGGTAATTAGCTAACCAGAGAGTTGGTCAGGAAAACTCGGTGGGACCGATTTGCTCTTTCGGTGAGACCGAAAAGTTACAAAGGGGAAACACTGAATTTACATTGCAATCTCGGTGGGACCGATTTGCTCTTTCGGTGAGACCGAAAAGTTACGAAAGGGAAACAGAGAGTTTGCAATCCCATCTCGGTGAGACCGAGATCCCTATCGGTAGAACCGAATTGCTAGGGTTTGGCAGTGGCTAATGACAAGTGAAACTCGGTGGCGCCGGATAGGAAGAATCGGTAGGGCCGAGTTTGGCTTAGGGTTTAGGTCAAATGTGGATATGGGAAAGTAGTTCAGGGTTTTTGGAGCATATCACTAAGCACATGAAGCAAGAGGCTCATTAAGCAACACCTCATACCTCCTTGATAGTATTGGCTTTTCCTAAAGACTCAATGTGATCTTGGATCACTAAAATATAAAATGAAGAGTCTTGAGCTTTTGAGCTTGAGCCAATCCTTTTTCCTTAGCATTTTGAGGATTCCACTTTCACATCCATGCCATGTCAATCATTGAGCTTTCCTGAAATAATCATCTTGGAATAGCATTACCTCAATGAGCTATATGTTGTTATGAATTACCAAAACCACCTAGGGATAGTTGCACTTTCAGAAGAGTTGCATAGAACTGTAGCAGAAGCTCTTCATTCCAGTGTTCCTTATCAGTGACAAACTGCAGGAGTCTAGCGTCTCTGAACCAATCCAACGCTTCTTCAAGGCAAGGCAGGCCAGCTATAGCTTCAGTGTCGAGACGCATATGTGGAAATATGCGTCCTTGATTGTATAAGACGCAGGAATAGTAGCTGCGCTGCTGATAGCTCCATAACCAATCTGATGAAATGCGAGGTTTGGTGTAAGGGTTCTTAGCGCTTTTGAAGAAGGTGTTATGGGCCACAAAGCCATTCACATTGAAGACCCCAGGTGAAGTTGCAGTGCCTGGGAATCGTGGAAGTCTTGGCTTGGGCTTCTGGATGGGAGGTCTGTGCTCGACATGATAGTCAAATTATGGACCCGCAGCAGGTGGAGGTACCAGAATGGGCCATCGGACCATAACAGGCTGACCACGGTCAAATGCTAGCTCAATTGTATGAGGTCTTGGAGGGGGTACAGGAGCATTGACATTGTCGTTGATATGGGCTTCAGGGACCACATTGGCTTCAGGTGCTTCAGTATTGGCTTCGAGTGCTGCAGTGGCTTCAGGTGCTTGCACTTCTGGCACCGCATGAGCTTCAGGCACCACATTAGCTTCAGCCATGACAACATCATTGGCTTTAGTGTTGATGTTGGTGGCTGCCTCAGGATTGTTAACCTCCACTTCAGAAGCTGGAGGGTCGGACACGTTCTCCTTGAGAACAACATCTTGGTGGGACGGGGGTGTAGCAACTGGAATATCTTCAGCCGTTTTGGCTTCAGACTCTGACACGTGCACAGTGGGAGTGACTTGGGGCCTTGGTCCTTTGCAAAGCCTGCGTAATGTTTGAGACGCTTGCGGAGATGGAGTTTGCTGGGCCTCAAAGTCATCGTCATCTTGCACGGGTGAGGTGACTTGTGGTTGGGGAGAACTTGGGGTGTCTTGTCGTTGTGGGTGATCAGCCCATGATGCATCCTGAGCAGTTGGCGTCAGAGGACGACCAATGCTGATGAGTTCGCTGTGCGTGTGCACAGGCGATGATACCAAATTATGCTTGATCTGAGGAAGGACTTCATCATCTTCAACATTGTCGTGAGGACCAATGTCTTCAGCTATGGTGGGGTCAACAGCTGGATTTTCTTCAGCTTCAGGAGCCTCTGTGGAAGCAGGCTCATGAACTACCAAATGGCGTTCTTGATGTGCAGAGGAAGGACGAGCAACGGAAATTGGCTCGACAACAAGGGGCTCTGTGGAAGCAGCCTTGTCTCTCTTTTTGGTTTTCCGTTTCTTGGTTGGAGGAGCATCATCAGTGGTGGCCTTGGTTTTGCGCTTTCTAGCTTCGGCTTCAGTTGCCCTTGTTTTCTTCAGTTCTGAAGCCACTGTGTGGACCTTAGGCTTCGAGCTTGTCATACTGGCTGGGAAGATAATGTGATGTTCTTCCTGCCTTGTTGCTTCGGGTTCTGCCACAGCTGGCTTCTTTTTCTTCTTGGCCGCCATTCGGGTGTCGATGCCTGGTCGCCCCAAAGCCTTGCGCTTTTTAGCTTCATTGTATCCCTGAACACATTTAGCAGCGACATCCTTCATGCGTTCACGAGAACCTTTGGCTTCTTCTCATTTCGTGTGGAATGCTTCCTTGAGCTCATGCATCATGACCTGGAAGTTCTGAATGTCTTTAACATTGAGCTTGGCCATACGCTTCTTAAATTGAGCCTTTTCATAATCTATTTTATGCTTCATCTCAACAATTTTCTGAGCTAGAGCCAGCTCAGCAGCAATGGCTCCGTGGAAGGCGACATTGAGGCCAATGGGAAGCTGAAGATCATCAAAGCTAACATTTGGGCTGTCAAACCACTCATCAATGAACTTGTTTAAGATTTCCACATCAAAGAGAGGAAGGTCATTGAAGATTTCTGCCTCTTGCTTGCTCTTGATCAACTGCTCAAGAGCGTCATCGCCAAGATCGTCGTCGCTGGATAGATCAATGGCATCATTCTCGTTGCATAGAACAGCAGCAGGGGTCAGTGCTTGGCTGGTGGGTTGCATGGGCATCTTCACTTTGGAGGGCTTGGAGATGTGTGACAGATTTTCAGACTGCACACTTGTTCAGGAGGTGTAGTGGACAGAGGCTTTGCCCATGAAACATTTGGTGCAGGGGCAAGCTTCGAAGCTTTAGGTTTCTTCAGCTTCTTTGGCTTCGGTGGTGCAGGCGCTTTGTCAAAATCAGCGTCGTCTACATGTTGATCCATGACTGCCCCTTGAACCTTTATGTGAGTAATGGGACCTTCTAAGTTTTAGAAGGGCCCAACCAGATTGGGTTTAGCTTCGCGTGTGCCGTCAGCACGAGGAGCAGAGGGGCCTGGATTGAAGTCTAATCCCCATGACTTTCTGTTTTCTTTGGCCGAGTTCTTGGCAAATTGGAAGTTGCGCTTGAACAGATTGTCGTCACCACACCATAGCAATGAAGATGGGTCTGCATCTGCAGGCTGTGGTCCACGGACCATGCAAGGATAAAAGACTTGTTCAATGGCTTCAGCTCTGGACCTGGGTTGAAGATTTATGTACAAGATGTCTCCCCACGGTCGCTTGATGGCATTTTTCTCAGCATACTCCTGGGTCACGAACCTGTACTTGAACCATTGTTCTGCCCAATATCTTCGAATCCATTGGATTCAGGTTTTCCGCTGATTGTAGTCCTCCTCTGGATCTGTCTTGTACAGCTCATAGAGGCCAGGAGGCAAATCTCTTGAGGTGTTTCCACGGCGTTGTCTGCCACCCTTCCTTGCAGATTTCTCTGTTGCCATGAAGTTTAGACTGAAAGGCTTCAACACTGTCAAAGTCTTCCATCTACTGGTCAGACAAGAACTGGCTTCAGGAGAATTTATATGATGCTGTAAGAACTCTACAAATGAATCCAGACTATGAGAACCAAGGGATTCTCCCACGGACATGTACCTGTGATAGCATTAAAGGTGCGAGGGAAGGGGAAGAGGTCATATGCATTCTCAGAAGATTTTGAAGATAAATCAGTTTAGAAGACATTGACCTCATAGTGCGAAGACATTCACTCATAGGTAGAGAGTTGGTTCCAGATTTTTACGAATCCATGAATAAGTACAAGTGAGGAATCTAACTACTTTGTGAAGCATAAGTGAACATACTAGGCATGTTATGAGGTGCAGTATGAGATAGATCCAACTTGTGTGAACATAAACTACTTGTGGTTGAAAAGGATGAATCTATCGGATCAAAAGGACTGTAAAAAGGAGGTTTTATTTACCACACGAGGAACTGCTAGACGGAGTGGGAGAGGAGGCCAAGCAGTTCGATCTTCCGTGCCCTAACTTGGCGACGAAGGACACCTACGGCGACGGCGGAGAAGATGATGTCCGCAGCCGGTGTGAGGACGACGTCAGTGAGGTCACGGCAGCTAAGCGCTTCGTCGCCGGCATCGTCGAGGGCTAGCGGTGGCGCTAGGGTTTGAGCGAGAGTGGAAGAAGAGATAATGACTGGGGTGAGGCGTGTATTTATAGGGATAGGGACGGCATAGTGTTATTACATAGATGCCCCTGGTGATTCACATCTGAAGGACACGTGGCGATCATGCAATATATTGGAGGTTGTTCCACGTTCCCACGCACGCCTGGATTGTCGGGTGGTCGTTCCCACTTCTTCGGGTTTCAGGTAGAGGGATTTAGCATTGAAAGCAGATTAATATTTATCTCTGTGTCTTTTGCTGACAAGGACGCAGAGAAGACATTTTGACAGTTTCAATAGAATGCATATGATTTGGATAGATAGACTTAAGATAGAAGCATAGAGGGGTTAGGGTCCGATCACATTCACTTAGTTCAAAAGATTCAACAAGAAGACATAGCTTGAAGTGAATGTTGTAGAGGACAGAAACCAAATTGAGGCCATGTTAACATTGAAGACAAACAGAAAGCGAAGCCTTTGCAAATGTAACTCCATGTGAAAAACACTTCTTAAAGGAAGAATTTGGTGGTGGCGTTACCCACCTTATAGGAAGTATTAGACTCAGACACGACGCACAATTATCGTGGCTCTCCGAAGTCAAATTCCACGTTAATGTATTCACACTTAGAATGTAAGTCTTCATTGATTGAAGACATACGTTACTTCGTGTGTTGCACATCTAAGTCATCAACATGCATAAGTGTTAGGATGTGTGCCTGATCACAGGACATTTGAGGATTCCCAGATATTTAGCTCACATCGTAACTTGCAAAATCTCTTCTCATCCAAGGGCTTTGTGAAGATATCTGCCAGTTGCACTTCAGTGTTGACATGTACGATATCAATATCTTCCTTCATGACATGATCTCTGAGAAAGTGATGGCGAATTTCAATGTGCTTTGTCTTCGAGAGCTGAACTGGGTTGTTAGCAATCTTGATGGCGCTCTCGTTGTCGCAGTAGAGTGGCACTTGCTTCAGATGAATGCCATAGTCCTTGAGTGTTTGCTTCATCCATAGAAGCTGAGCACAGCAAGATCCAGCAGCAATGTATTCAGATTCAACAGTGGAGAGAGATACACAATTTTGCTTCTTTGAAGACCAACATACAAGTGATCGTCCCAGAAAGTGACATGTGCCTGATGTAGACTTGCGATCCACCTTGTCACCAGCATAATCAGCATTCAAGAATCCAACTAGATCAAACTCTGAGCCCTTTGGATACCATAATCCTTGTGTTGGGGTGTGAGCCAAATATCGAAGAATTCGCTTCATAGCTAAGTGATGCGATTCCTTTGGTACCGCTTGGAATCGGGCACACATGCAAACACTAAGCATGATATCTGGCCTAGATGCACATAAATAAAGCAAAGAACCAATCATGGAGCTATATACCTTTTGATCGAACTCTTTACCATTGTCCTCAGGACCCAGATGGTGTTTAGCTGGCATTGGCGTCGTGTAGCCTTTGCAGTCTTGCATTCCAAACTTCTTCAGGCAATCTTTGAGGTATTTCTCTTGAGATATAAAGATGCCGTTGCGTTGATGTCGAATTTGAAGACCAAGGAAGAACTTCAGCTCACCCATCACGGACATCTGATATTGCTCTGTAACATCCCAAATTTTCAATTTGGAATGTTATACATTAGGACGTCATGCATATCATATTTTATTTTGCTTTTGGTTTTGATCCTAGAAAATCCTAAGCAACTCAAGGACCCACGGAGAGAGTTGGGGATTTCGTTATTTACATATTTGAGTTTTCTCAAATTATGTAAACAGGATCATTTGATTTTATTTATTTTATCCTCAATTATTTCTATTACAAAAATATGAGAGCGGGAATAAAATGACTTTCCCAAAATATAGAAATATTGAAGATTTAATAAAAAAATCAAATAAGTTTTATTTCGGAGTTTTTCGGTATTTTATTTGAATTTAGGAAAAATGCGCGTTTTTCAAAGTTGTAGTTTGGGCCCAGATAAATGTTCACTTTATCAGGCTTGATTTTAGAAACCCGGCAAAATGTATTTCCTGATTTTTGGAGTCCGTTTAGTATTTCTTTTTATTTTTCTTCCGAGCGGAATTATTAAAAAAAACGCGCCGAACCGACTACGGGCCGTAACCGGCCAGGAAACCGCCTGGCCGAGGCCTTTATAAGGCGCCCGAGGCCCGCGGGAGAGAGAGCCAGCGCCCGACCTAACCCTAGCTAGCCGCCGCCGCCGTCGCCGGAGCGCACGCCTTTCGAGGATCGCCGCCGCCTCGTTTTCCGTGCTGTTTAAAAAAACGCGCCGAACCGACTACGGGCCGTAACCGGCCAGGAAACCGCCTGGCCGAGGCCTTTATAAGGCGCCCGAGGCCCGCGGGAGAGAGAGCCAGCGCCCGACCTAACCCTAGCTAGCCGCCGCCGCCGTCGCCGGAGCGCACGCCTTTCGAGGATCGCCGCCGCCTCGTTTTCCGTGCTGTTTAAAAAAACGCGCCGAACCGACTACGGGCCGTAACCGGCCAGGAAACCGCCTGGCCGAGGCCTTTATAAGGCGCCCGAGGCCCGCGGGAGAGAGAGCCAGCGCCCGACCTAACCCTAGCTAGCCGCCGCCTCTGAGCCGCCGCCGTCGCCGGAGCGCGCGCCTTTCGAGGTTCGCCGCCGCCTCGTTTTCCGTGCTGTTTTTTTTAAAAAAAAATCTGTTCGTCGTTTTTCTTATTCGGCGGATTTTCCCCGGTTATTTTCTGATCGCGATTTCTGATCCGATTTTCGTTTTAGTATAACTTTTCGCTCGTTTATCGGAATCAGGCGATTCAAGCGCCTGGAGTTTCATCTCGAAACCCTCTTTCCGAATAATCAACTTAAACAAGTTTTTGCTACTGTAAAATTTGCCCTAGATCCAGATTACTAGAACAAAGTTGTTTTCTTTCGCCGTTTTATTTCTTTTGCTTCGTTCGATTTGATTCTTTTTGCCAACCAGGGTTCTTAAGTTGAACTTTCTGGTTAGATCTTCTATTTGAGTTTTACCTGTGCATTAGATGAGTACTTACTGTATGCTTGTTGTTTATCTGCGATAGAATACCCGGAGTGCGCCGCTTGTTACTTCGAATCTCTAGGTTTCGCGGATCATCAGCAAGGCAAGTAACACTTTGATCATACCTTTTCTACAACCCAGTTTTATTGCATTAGATCAATCCTCACACATTGCATGGTTAGGATCTAATTAAACTGTGGGATGGGAAGTAGATGAGGTAGTACCTATTACCTGTTTCTTATCAAACCTTTGGGAGTTACTTCTACGTTTGCTTATTATGCCATGCTATGGTAGTAGACGTGGATTGGGTGAGTGATATCCATGACAGATGTGAGATTGTTAATTAATGGTTTATCTAAGGTGGCAACCTAACACACATCTGGGTGGATTGAGGCACCTGGGGTTACCAGGACTTGCCTGTTTTTCTTTGGACCGCCACCCAGGCTCAAAGGGATCATGAGATTATTCATACTAGAAACTTCCGTGTGCAGCCACAAGCCAATATGGGCTCTGGCATAGTTGACTAAGTTGTGCGAACTCTTACGGGTAGACTAGCAGATGTAGGGGAAAGTAGGTGTACCGGTCTACCCACATGTAAGGTGCTAGCGCTTCTGAAAGACTCCTGTAGTGCGAGAAACCAAACGGAGGCGATCGAGTCTTGTGGGGAAAAGTGCGCAAACCTCTGTAGAGTGTAACAAACTAATCATGGTTAGCCGTGTCCCCGGTTATGGACATCTTGAGTATCTAGTACCTGGATTTTCATGTGAATCTCAACATGTTACTCTAAATTAATATTGATGGGTTTTAATGATGTTACTTAATTGGGATTGAGGATGCTGTCAACCATTCTCAATGTTTAACAACCACCATGATAGTAATTAATATTATTCCTTTGAAGTAGGGAAAAATTGGCTTTATGCAAAAACTGTAACCATAGAGCTTTCCACCAGCCAAATATGCATATAGTATAGTTGTTGCATTCCATTATTCTCTATGTGTTACCTTGCCAGCATATTCCATGTGCTGACCCGTTTTCGGGCTGCAACGTTAATGTTGCAGATTTTTCAGACGACGATAAAGGAGTTTTTAGGTCGTGGTTCTATACTCAGTGATGCCGTTGGAGTTGATGGACTCACTTATCTTCCAAGCCTTCCGCTGTAATCGTTACTAGATGGCCTTAAGCCATATTTATTGTAATAAGTTCTCTTTTGAGACACTCGATGTAATAAGTGTGTGATTGCTACTCTGCTATAAATCCTCCGAGTACTGTGTGGTGTCAGCATTACTGTGTGGTGTCAGACTGTTTGAGGTCTGGTCGCTACATGCTCTTGCATCATATATCCAAAGTCATCACTGTATTTCTGGTTGGTGCAGCCAAAGATAATATCATCCACATATATTTGGCACACAAACAGTTCACCATCATATGTCTTCGTGAAGAGAGTGGGATCCAGGGAACCAGGTTTGAAGCCTTTGCTCTTCAGGAAGTCTTTGAGTGTGTCATACCAAGCGCGAGGGGCTTGTTTAAGGCCATACAATTCCTTGTTGAGCTTGTAAACTATGTCAGGATGTTTTGGATGTTCAAAGCCAGGCGGTTGTGCAACATACACTTCTTCTTCAATCTTGCCATTGAGAAAAGCGCTCTTCACCTCCATTTGATATAGAAGAATGTTATGATGATTTGCATAGGCTAGCAGTATGCATATAGCTTCAAGCCTAGCCAGAGGAGCAAATGTTTCATCGAAGTCAATGAAGTCAATCCCTTCAACTTGAGTGTATCCTTGAGCAACGAGACGAGCTTTGTTTCTGACAACTTGACCATGCTCATCTTGCTTGTTGCGATATATCCATTTGGTGCCTATTATATTGTGCTTCGAGGATCAGGACGCTTAACCAGTTCCCATACATTATTCAGCTCAAACTGTTGAAGCTCTTCTTGCATAGCTTGAATCCATTCAGGTTCCATGAAGGCTTCTTCAACTTTCTTGGGTTCAGATATTGAGACGAATGCAAAGTGCCCACAGAAATTTGCTAGCTGTGTTGCCCTTGAACGAGTGAGTGGACCTGGTGCATTGATGCTATCAATTATTCTCTCATCTGTAACTTCATTTGCAACACGAGGATGAACAGGACGAAGATTTTGCTCTTGCTGATCATTGTCATCGTTAGAAGGATTGTCTTCAGGCGAGCATGTCTTTTCAGGTTGATCTGGTGCAGAGATGATGAGTTCCTCTTTAGGCTGAGCTTCAGACAGTATGATTTCTCCAGTTCCCATAAGCTTGATGGTTTCACTGGATGGAACTTCATCTAGCACATTTGGCAGGTGCTCTCTTTGCGAGCCGTTAGTCTCATCAAACCGCACATCCACAGTTTCAACCACTTTATAGTGAAAGAGGTTGAAGACTCTATAGGAGTGCAAATCCTTTCCGTATCCAAGCATCAAACCTTCATGTGCTTTTGGTGCAAATTTTGAAGCATGATCTGGATCCTTGATCCAACACCTGGCACCAAACACTCTGAAGTAACTGACATTTGGCTTCTTACCAGTGAGGAGCTCATAGGATGTTTTGTTCAAAAGCTTGTGAAGATAAACACAGTTGATGATATGGCATGCAGTATCAATGGCTTCAGGCCAGAACTTTCTTGGAGTCTTGTATTCATCGAGCTTCGTCCGAGCCATCTCAATAAGTGTTCTGTTCTTGCGTTCCACGACGCCATTCTGCTGCGGCGTGTACGGAGCTGAGAATTCATGAGTGATGCCCAAAGTATCAAGATAAGTGTGGAGGCCGGTGTTCTTGAATTCAGTGCCATTGTCACTTCTGATGTGCTTGATCATGAAGCCATAGTTGTTCATGGCTCGATTGGCGAAGCGTCTGAAGACATCTTGCACTTCAGTCTTGTAGAGGATTATATGCACCCATGTATATCTTGAATAATCATCAACAATGACGAAGCCATAGAGACAAGCAGTAGTAGTAAGAGTTGAGTAGTGAGTGGGACCGAAGAGGTCCATGTGTAGCAGTTCGAAGGGTTGAGTCATTGTCATGATTTTCTTCGAGGAATGCTTGGTCCTCGTCATCTTTCCAGCTTCACAGGCACCGCATAGGTGATCCTTCTTGAACTTGATGCCCTCGATGCCTATGACATGCTTCTTATTTGCAAGAGTGTGCAAGTTCCTCATGCCAGCATGCCCTAGTCTCTGATGCCAGAGCCAGCATTCTGAAGCTTTTGCTAGAAGACATACTGCAAGTTGTGGTCCTGCTGTGAAATCTACCACGTACAAATCATCTTTCCGATACCCTTCAAAGACTAGAGACTTGTCAGATTCCATTAGAATAAGGCAACGATATTTTCCAACTATCACAATCATGTTTAAATCGCAGAGCATTGAGACAAACATTAAGTTGAAACCAAGGGATTCGACAAGCAGCACTTTATCCATGTATTGATCCCTTGAGATTGCAACTCTACCTAGACCCAATACCTTGCTTTTACCAGTATCAGCAAATGTGATGTGACTCTTGTCAGATGGACGTAATGTTGAGTCCATGAGAAGACTTCGCTTGCTAGTCAAGTGATTAGTACACCCACTATCAATAATCCATTCTGAAGCAGCTGGTGTCATACCCTACAGTGCAGTAAGGGTATAGGCTTCACGAAGAGAATTGTGAAGCATAAACATTTGACGGGCAAGTGGATTATGAAAGCTTAAATCGAGGTTAGGACTGACAGGGCAAGTAGCAAGAGACTCGGGAACAAAATACATAGTAAGACCATTTGGGCATTTGATCTTGCGCCCTACAAGATATTTAAGGTCCCCAGCAATAGCTTCGGACGAATTTGATTTTGGCTGGAGACCCTTCCCTGCAAAAGAGGGTTAAGCTTTCTTAGCCACCCACATCTTCAAGGGTGGCTTCGAAGCAATGAGTCTAAGTGCAGCATTTGAGAACTTTGGCTTTGGAGCCCTAGCAAATAGTCTTGCAGGAGGACAGTAGTACTCATAAGAATAAGCAGAGTAGTTCTTGGTCATATGAACATGGCAGTTTGATGAAACACGCTCAAACTCATAGGCCTGAGTATGGTTTCCCTGCAAAACATTTGCGTTAGTGTGACTCAGGTGAGTCCTTTGTCTATATGAGGCCTTTGGACCATATGAAGCCCGTGGTCTGGGGTGGGTCTTCTTCACTTGTGGTGTCATGACGACATTCACAGGAAGATTCTCCAAACACCTTTTCGGCACCCAGACTTTCTTCATAGGTGGCCCATTCCTGTAGTTAGTACCAATATACCTGGCAAACACTTCACCATTCTGATTCTTAAACAGTTTATAGGTTGCATCAAAGGATTCATCAATAACAATGGGATTTGCACAAGTGAAGCTAGATAGGGTGGATGGATCCACTGAAGGTTCCTTTGCAGCAACCCATGTGGTTTTGGGGTACTGCTCAGGTTTCCAGTAAGAGCCATCAGCATTCATTTTCATTTTGAACCCAACACCCTCTTTCCTAGAGTTTCGGTTCAGGATCTACCTTTTGAGGACATCACATAGTTTCTGATGTCCTTTGAGACTTTTGTACATCCCTGTTTCAAGCAATGTCTTCAACCTAGCATTTTCATCAGCAATAGAAGTGGTATCCTCAGCAGAGGGGTTAGGTACCACATCAACAGTTGAAGATATTGCAATAGTAGCAGCAGTAGAACATCCAGCAACAGAAGTAGCCTTGTCACGCTCAATGCATTTAAGACATGGTGGTTCAAATCCTTCTTGAGCGGAACTGATCTGTTTGGCGCGAAGTGACTCGTTTTCCTTTTGAAGATCTTCATGAGCCGCTCTCAATTTCTCAAGATCTTGCTTCCTTTGAAGATAATCATAGGAAAGCTTTTCATGAGTTGTTGAGAGTGTTTCATGACGACTTTCAAGTTCCTCATACTTAACATGAAGATTTTTTATGTCTTCAATTAAGGACTGAGACCGAGTCATTTCAGCGTCTAACAGGTCATCGCTTTTGTCTAACAGTTTTTGAATATGTTCCATAGCTTTCTGTTGTTCAGTTGCTGGGTTTGGAACCACAATCAAAGTCATCTTCACTGGATGTTTGATAGTGAGTAGTGCGTGAGTTTACCTTTACACCTCGTGCCATGAAGCAGTAGGTGGGAGCGGAGTTGTCCTTGTCATTAGCACCGGCGTCGGTGATGAAGTCATTTTCTTCAGTGTTGAAGATGGACTTGGCAACGTATGCTGTAGCCAGACTTGCAACGGCAGAATCGGACTCCTCCTCAGACTCCACCTCCGCCTCCTCAGAAGCGGACTCCTCCTCTGAATCCATTTCCTTGCCAACAAACACACGAGCCTTGCCAGATGAGCTCTTCTTGTGTGATGAGGACTTTGAAGAAGACTTGGAAGAAGACTTTGAGTATTTCTTCTTATTCTTGTCATCAGAATCATATTCCTTGCTCTTCTTCTTCTTGTTGTTGTCATTGTCCCACTACGGATACTCAGAGATGTAGTGACCAGGTTTCTTGCACTTGTGACATGTTCTCTTCTTGTAGTCATGAGCAGAAGCTTCATCATTCCTTGAGATGGATCGTGAGGATTTTCTGAAGCCTTTCTTCTTCGTGAATTTCTGAAACTTCTTCACAAGCATAGCAAGCTCCTTTCCAATGTCTTCAGGATCATCCGAACTGCAATCAGATTCTTCTTCAGATGAGGAAATAGCTTTTGCCTTCAAGGCACGAGTTCGCCCATAGTTGGGACCGTAGATGTCTCTTTTCTCAAAAAGCTGAAACTCATGTGTGTTGAGTCTTTCAAGTATGTCAGATGGATTGAGTGTCTTGAAGTCAGGGCGTTCTTGAATCATCAGGGCTAGGGTGTTGAACGAGCTGTCAAGTGATCTCAGGAGTGTCTTGATGACTTCATGCTTGGTAATCTCAGTAGCGCCGAGGGCTTGAAGCTCATTTGTGATGTCAGTGAGTCGATCAGACGTGAGCTGAACATTCTCATTGTCGTTTCTCTTGAAGCGGTTGAAGAGGTTCCGAAGGACACTGATTCTTTGATCTCTCTGGGTTGAGACACCTTTGTTGACCTTGCAGAGCCAGTCCCAGACTAGCTTCGATGTTTCTAGAGCACTCACATGGCCATACTGCCCTTTGGTCAGATGACCACAGATGATGTTCTTGGCAGTGGAGTCCAGTTGAACAAACTTCTTGACATCAGCAGCGGTGACACCTTCACCAGCCTTGGGGACGCCATTCTTGACGACATACCAGAGGTCGACATCAATGGCTTCAAGATGCATGCGCATCTTATTCTTCTAGTAGGGATATTCAGTTCCATCGAAGACTGGGCACGCAGCGGAGACTTTGATTATCCCTGCAGTCGACATAGCTAAAACTCCAGGTGGTTAACCCGAATCACACAGAACAAGGGAGTACTCAGCTCTGATACCAATTGAAAGTGCTAGTGATCAACTAGAGGGGGGGTGAATAGGCAACTTTTATGGAAGTCTTCAAAACATGGAAGTTTCGAAGACAAACGATAGAAATAAACCTATTACCATGCAGCGGAAGGTAGACTACACTAAGCGAGCCATAGTCAAGTTTCAATGAAATGAAAGCATAAAGGCTAATAGAAGCTAGGTAGTATAGATCAGGATGGAAGATAGTATGAAGCCAATTAGAACAAGCATTCACACAGTGAAGATAGAAGATAATACAGACAAGCAATGACTTCACAAGGACAAACTATAAATAAATAGATGGCGAAGATAGAACCAGTAGCTCGTTGAAGACAAAGATTTGTTCGACCGATTCCAGTTGCTGTGACAACTATACGTCTAGTTAGGGAGGCTGAGATTTAACTCAAAAGACCGTGTCTTCACCTTATTCCCCTTGAGCTAAGGACACCCAATCCTCGCCCAATCACTCTGGTAAGTCTTCAAGGTAGACTCCCAAACCTTCACAAACTTCGTTCACCGGCGATCCACAATGCCTCTTGGATGCTCAGAACGCGATGCCTAACCGACTGGAGGATACACAGTCCTCAAGTGTAATAAGTCTTCAGATCACGCAGACAAGAAGACTTCAGTGATGCCTAACACTCTTTGGCTCTTGGTGTTTAGGGGTTTTTCCTCGCAAGGAATTCTCTCTCAAAAGCTTCGAGGTGGGTTGCTCTCAAACGACAAAAGCCGTATACTAACTCTGAGCAGCCAACCGTTTATGGTTGTAGGGGGTGGGCTATTTATAGGCACTAGGCAACCCGACCTGATTTGTCCGAAATGACCCTGGGTCACTAAGGAACCGACACGTGTTCCAACGGTCAGATTTCAAACACACATGGCAACTTTACTTGGGCTACAAGCAAAGCTGACTTATCCATCTCTAGATAAGATTTGCTCTCATTGTCTTCGCTCGAAGACATAGGATTTTGGTTAAGCATCACTTAAGTCATTCTGACTGGTTCACTTGGACCCCACTTAACAGTACGGTGGTTCCTATGACTCAACAAAGAAGAAAAAGAACGACGAAACAACTAAGTCTTCGCGCTCCATAGTCTTCACGCAATGTCTTCTCTTGTCATAGTCTTCAATGTGAATGTCTTCACATACCACCTTTGACTTCAATGTCTTCATACATTTTTAGGGGTCATCTCTGGTAGGAAAACCGAATCAATGAGGGACTTCTACATGTGTTATCCTGTAATTCTCACAAACACACTAGATGCACTTACAGCCTGAAACCCGGAGAAGCGGGAACGACCAACCGACAATCCAGGCGTGCGTGGGAACACGGAACAACCTCCAATGTGTTGCATGATCGCCACGTGTCCTTCATATGTGAACCGCCAGGGGCACCTGCGTAATAACTCTATGCCGTCCCTATCCCTATAAATACACGCCTCGCCCCAATCATTATCTCTTCTTCCACTTCTCTCTCTCTCTCTCTCTCTCTCGCACAAACCCTAGCGCCACCGCTAGCCCTCAACGACGCCGGCGACAGAGAGCTTAGCTGCCGCAACCTCACCGACGCCGTCATCACGCCGGCCGCGGACATCGTCTTCTCCGCCGTCGCCGTAGGTGTCCTCCGTCGCCAAGTTAGGGCACGGAAGATCGAACTGATCGGCTTCATCTCCTACTCTGTCTAGCAGTTCCTCGAGTGGTAAATAAAAACTCTTTTTACAGTCTTTTTGATCCGATAGATTCATCCTTTTCAACCACAAGTGGTTTCTGTTCCTACAAAGTTAGATCTATCTCGTTCTGCATCTCATAGCATGCCTAGTATGTTCACTTATGCTTCACAAAGTAGTTAGATTCCTAACTTGTACTTATTCGTGGATTCGTACAAATCTGGAACCAACTCTCTACATATGAGTGAATGTCTTCGCACTATGAGGTCAATGTCTTCTAAAACTGATTTATCTTCAAAATCTTCTAGGAATGCATATGACCTCTTCCCCTTCCCTCGCATCTCTAATGCTGTCACAGGTACATGTCCGTGGGAGAATCCATTGGTTCTCATAGTCTGCATTCATTTGCAGAATTCTTACAGCATCACATAAATTCTCCTGAAGCCAGTTCCTGTCTGACCAGTAGACGGAGGACATTGACAATGTTGAAGCCTTTCAGTCTAAACTTCATGGCAACAGAAAAGTCTGCAAGGAAGGGTGGCAGACAGCACCGTGGGAACACCTCAAGAGATTTGCCTCCTGACCTCTATGAGCTGTACAAGACATATCCAGAGGAGGACTACAATCAGCGAAAAACCCGAATCCAATGGATTCGAAGATATTGGGCAGAACAATAGTACAAGTACAGGTTCGTGACCCAGGAATATGCTGAGAAGAATGCCATCAAGCGACCCTGGGGAGACATCTTGTACAAAAATCTTCCACCCAGGTCCAGAGCTGAAGCCATTGAACAAGGCTTCTATACTTCCATGGTCCGTGGACCAAAGCCTGCAGATGCCGACCCATCTTCATTGCTATGGTGTCGTGATGACAATCTGTTCAAGCGCAACTTCTAGTTTGCCAAGAACTCGGCCAAAGAAAACAAGAAGTCGCGGGGATTAGACTTCAATCCAGGCCCCTCTGCTCCTCGTGCCGATGGCACACGCGAAGCTGAACCCAATCTTGTTGGGCCCTTCTACAACCTAGAAGGTCTCATGACTCATATTATGGTTCAAGGGACAGCCGTGGATGAACCTGCAAACGACGCTGATTCTTACGAAGCGCCTGCACCACCGAAGCCAAAGAAGCTGAAGAAACCTAAAGCTTCGAAGCCTTCCCCTGCACCAAAAGCTTCACGAGTGAAGCCTCTGGCCACTGCTCCTCCTGCGCCAAGTGTGCAGTCTGAAGATCTCTCACGCATCTCCAAGTCCGAGAAGAAGAAAAAGAAGCCTATGCACACCACTGGTCCAGCTCTGACCCCTGCTGCTGTTCTGAGGAACGAGAATGACGCCATGGATCTGTCAAGTGACGACGATCTTGCTGATGACGCTCTTGAGCAGCTGATAAAGAGCAAGCAAGAGGCGTAAATCTTCAATGATTTGCCTCTCTTTGACATAGAAGTTTTGAACAACTTCATTGATGAGTGGTTTGACACCCCCAATCTCAGCTTTGACGATCTGTAACTTCCCATTGGCCTAAGCGTCTCCTTCCATGGCGCCATTGCTCCTGAGCTGGCTCTTGCTCAGAAAATTGTTGAGCTAAAGCATAAGATCGATTATGAAAAGGCTCAGTTCAAGAAGCACATGGCCAAGCTCAGCGTGGCTGAAAGTGCTAGTGATCGACTAGAGGGGGTGAATAGGCGATTTTTATGAAAGTCATGAAAACATGGAAGTTTCGAAGACAAACGATAGAAATAAACCTATTATCATGCAGCGGAAGGTAGACTACACTAAGCAAGCCATAGTCAAGTATTCAATGAAATGAAAGCACAAAGACTAATAGCAGCTAGGCAGTATAGATCAGGATGGAAGATAGTATGGAGCCAATCAGAACAAGCAGTCACACAGTGAAGACAAATAGATAATGCAAACAGGCAATGACTTCACAAGGACCAATATGCAAATAAAGAGATGGGAAGGATAGAACCAGTGGCTCGTTACAGACAATGATTTGTTGGACCAGTTCCAGTTGCTGTGACAACTGTACGTCTGGTTAGGGAGGCTGAGATTCAACTCAGAAGACCGCGTCTTCACCTTATTCCCCTTGAGCTAAGGACACCCAGTCCTCACCCAATTACTCTGGTAAGTCTTCAAGGTAGATTTCCAAACCTTCACAGACTTCATTCACCGGCGATCCACAATGACTCTTGGATGCTCAAAACGCGACGCCTAACCGGGTGGAGGATTCACAGTCCACAAGTGTAATAAGTCTTCAGATGACACAGACAGGAAGACTTCAGTGATGCCTAACATTCTTTGGCTATGGGTGTTTAGGGCTTTGTCCTCGCAAGGATTTCTCTCTCAAAGGCTTCGAGGTGGGTTGCTCCCAAACGACAAAAGCCGTGCACTAACTCTAAGCAGCCAACCAATTTATGGTGTAGGGGTGGGATATTTATAGCCACTAGGCAACCAGACAAGATTTGTCCGAAATGACCCTGGGTCACTAAGGAACTAACACGTGTTCCAACGGTCAGATTTCAAACACACACGATAACTTTACTTGAGCTACAAGCAAAGCTGACTTATCCTGCTTTGGACAAGATTTGCTCTCATTGTCTTCGCTCGAAGACATAGGATTTTGGTTAAGCATCACTTCAGTCATTCTGACTGGTTTACTTGGAACCCACTTAACAGTACAGTGGTCCCTATGACTCAACAAAGAAGAAAAGGAACGACGAAACAACTAAGTCTTCGCGCTCCATAGTCTTCACGCGATGTCTTCTCTTGTCATAGTCTTCAATGTGAATGTCTTCACATACCACCTTTGACTTCAATGTCTTCATAAATTTTTAGGGGTCATCTCCGGTAGGAAAACCAAATCAATGAGGGACTTCTACCTGTGTTATCCTGCAATTCTCACAAACACATTAGTCCCTCAATCAGGTTTGTCGTCAATACTCCAAAACCAACTAGGGGTGGCACTAGATGCACTTACAATCTCCCCCTTTTTGGTGATTGATGACAAACTGGTTGAAGTTTTCAACGGGGATAGAAATATGTGAAATTGTAAAGGTTTTAAGTATTGTCTTTGTAAGTAGCAGAAAGGCTCCCCTGAAGATGTGCATGTAAGTATTTTTCTTTTGAATGCAAGTGCACATGGCAGGTTGTACTTGTGGAGCTCCTCTTCTACTTATGAAGACAATTCATCATGCATGAAATGATATAATGAGGATAATGACATGCATAATAAAAAATGGACGTCTGCAAAATGACTTCGTGCGGAATTTATCGTCGCACATGCGGAATTTATCATCGCATCACATAGTGTCGAAAAAGGTAGCAGACGACCATCAAGTTTAAGTGTTACAACTCAAAACAAACCAAATGTTTCAAAAGCGACAGTTGTAAGCACTTGGCAAAAGTAGCAAAAAGTAAAGCAACCACCCATATGGACCCGGTTTAAGACTATCAACTCATATGTTTCTCCCCCTTTTGTCAGTAATGACCAAAAAAGGTTTGAAGACATAGAGCCTCTACTCGTTGCCATGAGGTGCATGTGAAGCAATAGGGTCGTTGTTGAGGTCCGGTGGTGCAGAAGAACTTGGTGCAGTGTCGATACGCACTGAAGGTGGAGGTGGTGAAGTGGCATCATCTTGATCATCGATAACTCTAGCATTCACCGTGGAAACTTAGGAAGAATAGTCAGAGTTTTCAAGGGAGGGGGTCCGACGCAAGTGAGCAATCCTTGGAGGAGTGGAGTCAAACTTGAATCTTTCTGTGAAGCCATCGTGTTGAAGATCTTCTTAAGAAGTGAGCAAAGTCAAACTCTGTCAAGACCTCCGACAGGTTTCATGTGTAACAAAGGCATTCTTGGTGGCAAGATTGCGAATGCGATTAACGTCCACAAAGAGGCTTTGCATCTGACGCTTAAGCCAGTCATGATGCTTATCCTGTTTCTGATGTAGTGCGACGAGAAGCTCTCGGTCATTGAGAACACGAGATTGCTTCCGAGGCCTTTGGGTAATGGTGCTTCCAGTGGCATCAGTTTGGGTGCGAGGGGCACGTGTGTTACCAGCCAAGGGATAAACACGAGAGACTGCCTGAACTCTTTCAATGGGCTGGGTGAAGCTTTGACGATCAACATTGTGAAGATAAATTGGATCCTTACCAGCCTCTGGGTAAATAGCTTCAATAGACAGATCAACCTCTAGCAAGAATACAAGATGATTGCGCGTAGACGGTTGATAGTTGAAGGCAGAGTGAAGCTTGATAAGACGCATTACCCATGGAGCATAGAACTTCAGACCAAAAATGTCAGAGCCAGATGCAGCCAACTGCCTGATGAAGAAGTCTTGAGCATTGAAGCTGATGCCATTGAAGATATAGAAAACGAAAGTATTCATTGCTCCTTCAAGCTTCGCTGCAGATGAATGTCCTTTGACAGACCATAGAGTTTTCCTGGTGATATGGTAAATGGTATGGGGCAGATACTCTAGGTCTTCGACAAAGCATTTCTTTGGGTATTCAGCGTCGCGTGGCAGAGGCTTCATCATGCTTAGCATTTGGCTCATGTTGGGTTCTGGCTTCTGAAAAATGCTCTCCAAAGCATTCTGGTGTTGTTGACAACCTGGTTCATAGTATTCACCAGGAGTGGGCAAGGCTGTGAGCTCAATGATGTCTTGAGCTTTAGCTTGATGATGAACATCTCCTGTCATCCACTCAAGGATCCAAGTCTTCGGATCCCTATTGTATCCATGAATGTGGAGGGTAGCATAGAATTGAAGCAGTAGTTCTTCATTCCAGTGTTCCTTGTTAGTCAAAAAATTAAGCAGACCCGCTTCACGGAAGCAGTCAAGGGCTTCTTCAAGGCATGGCAGTCCAGCAATGGCTTCACAGTCAAGATGCATGTGAGGGAAGATGCGTCCCTGATTGTACAACATGCATGAATAATAGCTTCGCTGCTGATAACTCCAGAATTGGTCCAAAGAGATTCTTGGCCTTGTGTAGGGGTTCTTGGCACTGTTGAAGAATGTGTTGTGTGCCTTGAATCCATTCAGATTAAATGATCCTGGTGAAGTTGCGGTACCTGGAAACCGTGGTAGCCTTAGCTTTGGCTTCTGGACATGAGGCATGTGCTCCACATGATAGGCAAACCGAGGTCCGGGAGCAGGCGGAGGAACCAGGATTGGCCAGCAGACAGTAACAAGCTGTCCATGATCATATGCTTGCTCGATGGTGTGTGGCCTTGGAGGAAGTACAGGAGCAGAGGCATTGGCTTCATGCAGCGGATTTGCTTTGGGTGCTGCATTGGCTTCAGGTGCATTCACTTCTGGCACCACGTTAGCTTCAGGCGCCACATTAGCTTCAGCCATGACAACGTCATTGGCTTCAGTGTTGATGTTGGTGGCCGCCTCAGTATTGGTAACCTCCACTTCAGTAGCTGGAGGGTCAGACACATTCTCCTCGAGAACAACTTCAGGGTTGGACAGGGGTGTAACAACTCTTTCTTCGTCACGTGGTTCTTCTTCTTCATCGGCTGATGCAGCCGGAATATCTTCAGCTGCTTTGGCTTCAGATTCAGGGATGTTCACAGTAGGAGAGGCTTCAGGCAAGACTTCACGTGAGACGGATTGGCGCTCTTCTCCTTCTGGAACACTTGACAATGTGACCTGTGGCCTTGGTCCTTTGCGAAGCCTGCGAAATGCTGGCGACGCCTATGGAGATGGAGTTGGTTGGGCCTCAAAGTCTTCACTGTCAATCACCGGAGTGGTGACCTGTGGTGGGGGAGTGACTGGTGTTTCTTCAACACGAGGGGATTCTTGAGGGTGATCAGCCCATGAGTCATCCTGAGCAATTGGCGTCAATGGACGACCAATGCTGATGAGTTTGTTGTTTGTGAGAACAGGAAATGATACCAAATTATGCTCGATCTAAGGAAGGACTTCATCATCTTCAACATTATCGTGAGGACCAATGTCTTCAGCTGTGGTGGGGTCAACAGCTAGATTCTCTTCAGCTTCAGGAGCCTCTGTGGAAGCAGGCTCATGAGCTACTAGACGACGTTCACGATGTTCAGACGCAGGACGAGCAACAAAAATTTTCTCAACAAGAAGGGGCTCTGTGGAAGCAGCCTGGTCTCTCTTCTTTGTTTTCCTTTTATTGGTTGGGGAGCATCATCAGTGGTGGCTTTGGTCATGCGCTTTCTAGCTTCGGCTTCAGCTGCTCTAGTTTTCTTGAATTCTGAAGCCATTGTGGGGACCTTAGGCTTCGAGCCTGTCATACTGGCTGGGAAGACAATGCGAGGTTCTTCCTGCCTTGATGCTTCTGGTTCAGCCACAGCTGGCTTCTTCTTCTTCTTGGCAGCCATACTGGGGTCGATGCCTGGTCGCCCCAAAGCCTTGCGATTTTCAGCTTCATTGTAGCCTTGAACACATTTGGCAGCAGGATTCTTCATGCGCTCACGAGAACCTTTTGCTTCTTCTCGTTTCTTGTGGAATGCCTCCTTAAGCTCATGCATCATGACCTTGAAGTTCTGAATGTCTTCAACATTGAGCTTGGCCATGTGCTTCTTGAACTGAGCCTTTTCATAATCGATCTTATGCTTCAGCTCAACAATTTTCTGAGCAAGATCCAGCTCAGGAGCAATGGCTCCATGGAAGGAGATGTTGAGGCCAATTGGAAGCTGAAGATCATCAAAACTGACATCTGGGCTGTCAAACCACTCATTAATAAACTTGTATAAGATTTCCACATCAAAGAGGGGAAGATCATTGAAGATTTCCGCCTCTTGCTTGCTCTTTATCAACTGCTCAAGAGCGTCATCGCCAAGATCGTCATCGTTGGACAGATCAATGGCGTCATTCTCATTTCTCAAAACAGCAGCAGGGGTCAGTGCTTGACCAGTGGGTTGCATGGGCTTTTTCAACTTGGCGGACTTGGAGATGCGTGAGAGATCTTCAGACTGCACACTGGCTTTAGGAGGTGCAGTGGCCAGAGGCTTCGCCCGTGTGACCTTTGTTGCAGAGGGGGGCTTTGATGCCTTTGGTTTCTTTTGCTTCACAGGCTTCAGTGGTGCAGGTGCTTCGTCAGAATCAGTGTCATCTGCAGAGTGGTCCACGGCTGCCCCTTGAACCTAAATGCGAGTGATGAGACCTTCTAAGTTGTAGAAGGGCCCAATAAGATTGGGTTCAGCTTCGCGTGTGCCGTCGGCTCATGGTGCAGAGGGGCCTAGGTTGAAGTCTAATCCCAAAGACTTCTTGTTTTCCTTGGCCGAGTTCTTTGCAGCCTGATAGTTGCGCTTGTACAGATTATCTTCACGACACCATAACAGAGAGGATGGGTCATTATTAGCAGGCTGAGGTCCACGAATCATGCAGGGGTAGAATCCTTGAGCAATGGCTTCGGACTTCGACTTGGGCTGAAGACCTTTGTATATTATATCTCCCCAGGGGCCCTTTAAGGCATTCTTCTTAGCATACTCCTTGGTGACGAATCTGTACTTGAACCATTCCTCTGCCCAATGTCTTCGAATCCATTCAATTCGGTTCTTGCGTTCTCCATAGGTTTCTTCTGGATCTGACTTGCATAACTCATAGAGATCCGGTGGCAGGTCCTTAGCAGTGTTTCCACGGCGTTGTCTGCCGCCCTTCCTGACTGATTTTTGAGTTGTCATGAAGTTTAGACTGAAAGGCTTCAACACTGTCGAAGTCTTCCGTCTACTAGTCAGATAGGAACTGGCTTTAGGAGAATTTATGTGACGCTGTAAGAACTCTACAAATGAATGCAGACTATGAGAACCAAGGGATTCTCCCACAGACATGTACCTGTGACAGTATTAGAGATGTGAGGGAAGGGGAAGAGGTCACATGCATTCTTAGAAGATTTTGAAGATAAATCAGTTTAGAAGACATTGACCTCATAGTGCGAAGACATTCACTCATATGTAGTGAGTTGATTCCAGATTTGTACGAATCCACGAATAAGTACAAGTGAGGAATCTAACTACTTTGTGAAGCATAAGTGAACATACTAGGCATGCTATGAGATGCAGAACATGATAGATCCAATTTTGTAGCAACAGAAACCACTTGTGGTTGGAAAGGATGAATCTATCAGATCAAAAAGACTATAAAAGAGGTTTTATTTACCACATGAGGAACTGCTAGACGGAGTGGGAGAGGAGGCCGATCAGTTCGATCTTCCGTGCCCTAACTTGGCGACGGAGGACACCTACGGCGATGGCGGAGAAGAAGATGTCCGCGGCCGGCGTGATGACGTCGTCGATGAGGTCGCGGCAGCTAAGCGCTTCGTTGCCGGCGTCGTCGAGGGATAGCAGTGGCGCTAGGGTTTGTGCGAGAGTGGAAGAAGAGATAATGACTGGGGTGAGGCGTGTATTTATAGGGACAGGGGCGGCACATCGTTATTACACAGGTGCCCCTGGCGGTTCACATCTGAAGGACATGTGGCGATCATGCAACACATTGGAGGTTGTTCCATGTTCCCACGCACGCCTGTATTGTCGTGTGGTCGTTCCCACTTCTCCGGGTTTCAGGAAAAAAAGGATTGAGTATTGAAAACAGATTAATGTTTGTCTCTGTGTCTTCTGCTGACAAGGACGCAGAGAAGACGTTTTGACAGTTTCTATAGAATGCATATGATTTGGATAGATAGACTTAAGACGGGAGCATAGAAAGGTCAGGGTCTGATCACATTCACTTAGTTCAAAAGATTCAACTAGAAGACATAGCTATAAGTGAATGCTGTAGAGGATAGAAACCAAATCAGTACATTGAAGATAAACATGAGGCCATGTTAACATTGAAGACAAAAAAAATGCGAAGACTTTGCAAATGTAACGCCAATAGAAAGTATTCCAAACAAAAGTTTGGTGGTGGCGTTACCCACCGTATAGGAAATATTAGACCCAGACACATCGCACAATTATCGTGGCGCTCCGAAGTCAAATTCCGCGTTAATGTATTCACACTTAGAGTGTAAGTCTTCATTAGTTGAAGATATACGTTACTTCGTGTGTTTGCACATCTAAGTCATCAACATGCATCAGTGTTAGGATGTGTGCATGATCACAGGACATTTGAGGATTCCAAGATATTTAGCTCATACCGCAACTTGCAAAACCTTTTCTCATCCAAGGGTTTTGTGAAGAGATCTACGAGTTGCTCTTCAGTGAAGACGTGAATGATATCAATATCTTCCTTCATGACATGATCTCTGAGAAAGTGATGACGGATCTGAATGTGATGTGTCTTCGAGTGCTGAACTGGGTTGTTGGCGATCTTGATGGCGCTTTCATTGTCGCAGTAGAGTGGCACTTGATTCAGATGAATGCCATAGTCTTTGAGTGTTTGCTTGATCCATAGAAGCTGCGTGCATCAAGATCCAGCTGCAATGTATTCAGATTCAGAAGTGGAGAGAGATACACAGTTCTGCTTCTTTGAAGACCAACATACAAGTGATCGTCCCAGAAAGTGACATGTGCCTGATGTAGAGTTGTGATCCACCTTGTCACCAGCATAATCAGCATCCGAGAATCCAACTAGATCGAACTCTGAGCCCTTTGGATACGATAATCCTAGTGTTGGGGTGTGAGCCAAATATCGAAGAATTTGCTTCACAACTAAGTGATGTGATTCCTTTGGTGCCGCTTGGAATCGGGCACACATGCAAACACTAAGCATGATATCTGGCCTAGATGCACATAAATAAAGAAAACAACCAATCATGGAGCAGTATACCTTTTGATCGAACTCTTTACCATTGGCGTCAGAATCTAGATGACTCTTGGTAGGCATTGGCATCGTGTAACCTTTGCTGTCTTGCATTCCAAACTTCTTCAGGCAATCCTTGAGGTATTTCTCTTGAGATATGAAGATGCCGTTGCGTTGCTGTCGTATTTGAAGACCAAGGAAGAACTTCAGCTCACCCATCATGGACATCTGATATTGCTCTTGCATCATGTATCCAAACTCATCACTGTATTTCTGATTAGTGCACCCGAAGATAATGTCATCCACATATATTTGGCACACAAACAGTTCACCATCATATGTCTTGGTGAAGAGCATGGGATCTAGGGAACCAGGTTTGAAGCCTTTGCTCTTCAGGAAGTCCTTGAGTGTGTCATACCAAGCATGAGGGGATTGTTTGAGGCCATACAGTGCCTTGTTGATCTTATAAACCATGTCAGGATGTTTTGGATGTTCAAAGCCAGGCGGTTGTGCAACATACACTTCTTCTTCAATCTTGCCATTGAGAAAGGCACTCTTCACATCCATTTGATACAGAAGAATGTTATGATGATTTGCATAGGCCAGCAGTATGCGTATAGCTTCAAGCCTAGCCATAGGAGCAAATGTTTCATCGAAGTCAATTCCTTCAACTTGAGTGTATCCTTGAGCAACGAGACGAGCCTTATTTCTGACAACTTGACCATGCTCATCTTGCTTGTTGCGATATATCCATTTAGTACCTATGATATTGTGCTTACGAGGATCAGGACGCTTGACCAGTTCCCATACATTATTCAGCTCAAATTGTTGAAGCTCTTCTTGCATAGCTTTAATCCATTCAGGTTCCATGAAGGCTTCATCAACTTTCTTGGGTTCAGATATTGAGAGGAATGCGAAGTGCCCACAGAAATTTGCTAGTTGTGTGGCCCTTGAATGAGTGAGTGGACCAGGTGCATTGATGCTATCAATTATTTTCTCAATCTGTACTTCATTTGCAACACGAGGATGAACAGGACAAAGATTTTGCTCTTGCTGATCATTGTCATTGTTAGAAGGATTGTCTTCAGGCTGAGTATTGTCTTCAGGTTGATCAGGTGCAGAGATGATGAGTTCCTCTTCGGGCTGTGCTTCAGACGGTATGATTTCTCCAGTTCCCATAAGCTCGATGGATTCACTGGATGGAACTTCATCTAGCACATTTGACAGGTGCTCTCTTTGCGAGCCGTTAGTCTCATCGAACCGCACATCCACAGTTTCAACCACTTTTATAGTGAAAGAGGTTGAAGACTCTGTAGGAGTGCGAATCCTTTCCGCATCCAAGCATAAAACCTTCATGTGCTTTCAGTGCAAATTTTGAAGTGTGATGTGGATCCTTGATCCAGCACCTGGCACCAAATACTATAAAGTAACTGACATTTGACTTCTTACCAGTGAGGAGCTCATAGGATGTTTTGTTCAGAAGCTTGTGAAGATAAACATGGTTGATGACATGGCATGCAGTATCAATGGCTTCAGGATAAAACTTTCTTGGAGTGCTGTATTCATCGAGCATCATCTGGGACATCTCAGTGAGTGTTCTGTTCTTGCGTTCCACGATGCCATTCTGCTGCGGCGTGTACGGAGCTGAGAACTCATGAGTGATGCCCAAAGTATCAAGATAAATGTTGAGGCCGGTGTTCTTGAATTCAGTGCCATTGTCACTTCTGATGTGCTTGATCATGACGCCATAGTTGTTCATGTCTCGATTGGTGAAGCGTCTGAAGACATCCTGCACTTCAGTCTTGTAGAGGATTATATGCACCCATGTATATCTTGAATAATCATCAACAATGACGAAGCCATAGAGACAAGCAGTAGTAGTAAGAGTTGAGTAGTGAGTGGGACTGAAGAGGTCCATGTGAAGCAGTTTGAAGGGTTGAGTCGTTGTCATGATTGTCTTCGAGGGATGCTTGGCCCTCGTCATCTTTCCAGCTTCGCAGGCACCGCATAAGTGATCCTTCTTGAACTTGACGCCCTCGATGCCTATGACATGCTTCTTCTTTGCAAGAGTATGCAAGTTCCTCATGCCAGCATGCCCTAGCCTCCGATGCCAGAGCCAGCATTCGGAAGCTTTTGCAAGAAGACATACGGCAAGCTGTGATCCTGCTGAGAAATCTACCATGTACAAATCATCTTTCCGATACCCTTCAAAGACTAGAGACTTGTCAGATTCTCAGATTCCATTAGAACAAGGCAACGATATTTTCCAAACATCACAATCATGTTTAAATCGCAAAGCATTGAGACAGACATTAAGTTGAAACCAAGGGATTCAACAAGCATCACTTTATCCATGTGGTGATCCCTTGAGATTGCAACTCTACCTAGACCCAATACCTTGCTTTTACCAGTATCAGCAAATGTGATGTGACTCTTGTCAGATGGACGTAAGGTTGAGTCCATGAGAAGACTTCGCTTGCCAGTCATGTGATTAGTACATCCACTATCAATAATCCATTCTGAAGCAGCTGGTGTCATACCCTACAGTGCAGTTAGGGGGATAGGCTTCACGAAGAGAATTGTGAAGCATAAACATTTGACGAGCAAGTGGATTATGAAAGCTTAGATCGAGGTTAGGACTGATAGGGCAAGTAGCAAGCGACTCGGAACAAAATACATAATAAGACCATTTGGGCATTTGATCTTGCGCCCTACAAGATGTTTAAGGTCCCCAGCAATAGCTTCAGACGCATTTGATTTTCGGCTGGAGACCCTTCCCTAAAAGAGAGTTAAGCTTTCTTAGCCACCCACATCTTCAAGGGTGGCTTCGAAGCAATGAGTCTAAGTGCAGCATCTGAGAACTTTGGCTTTGGAGCCCTAGCAAATAGTCTTGCAGGTGGACAATAGTACTCATAAGAATAAGCAGAGTAGTTCTTGGTCTTATGAACATGGCGGTTTGATGAAACGCGCTCATATTCATAGGCCTGAGTATGGTTTCCCTGCAAAACATTTGCGTTAGTGCGACTCAGGTGAGTCCTCTGTCTGTATGAAGCCTTTGGACCATATGAAGCCCGTGGTCTGGGGTTTGTCTTCTTCACTTGTGGTGTCATGACGACATACACAGGAAGATTTTCCAGACACTTTTTCGGCACCCAGACTTTCTTCATAGGTGGCCCATTCCTGCAGTTAGTACCAATATACCTGGCAAACACTTCACCATTCTGATTCTTAAACAGTTTATAGTTTGCATCAAAGGATTCATCAATAACAATGGGATTAGCACAAGTGAAGCCAGATAGGGTGGATGGATCCACTGAAGGTTCCTTTGCAGCAACCCATGTGGTTTTGGGGTACTGCTCAGGTTTCCAGTAAGAGCCATCAGCATTCATTTTCCTTTCGAACCCAACACCCTCTTTCCTAGGGTTTCGGTTCAGGATCTGCCTTTTGAGGACATCACATAGTGTCTGATGCCCTTTGAGACTTTTGTACATCCCTGTTTCAAGCAATGTCTTCAACCTAGCATTTTCATCAGCAATAGCAGTGGCATCCTCAGCAGAGGGGTTAGTTACCACATCAACAGTTGAAGATATTGCAACAGTAGCAGCAGTAGAACATCAGCAACAGAAGTAGCGTTGTCACGCTCAATGCATTTAAGACATGGTGGTTCAAATCCTTCCTGAGCGGAACTGATCTGTTTGGCGCGAAGTGACTCGTTTTCCTTTTGAAGATCTTCATGAGCCGCTCTCAATTTCTCAAGATCTTGCTTCCTTTGAAGATAATCATAGGAAAGCTTTTCATGAGTTGTTGAGAGCGTTTCATGACGACTTTCAAGTTCCTCATACTTAACATGAAGATTTTTTATGTCTTCAATTAAGGACTGAGATCGAGTCATTTCAGCGTCTAACAGGTCATCGCTTTTGTCTAACAGTTTTTGAATATGTTCCATAGCTTTCTGTTGTTCAGTTGCAATTTTAGCAAGTGTTTTGTAGCTGGGTTTGGAACCACAATCAGAGTCATCTTCACTGGATGTTTGATAGTGAGTAGTGCGTGAGTTTAGCGACTGACCCGAATGGATCACGTCTACTGTGCTACGGTGTCATCCCTGGATCAGTAATGCTGACACCACACAGTACATCGAGGTTTTATAGCAGAGTTGCAATCACACACTTATTACATCGATGGCTCAAAAAAGAAATAAATATGGTAGAAGCCATATAATATCGATAACAGCGGAAGACTCAGAAGATAAATGGGTCCATCAACTCCAGCGGCATCACTGAGTATAGAACCACGACCTAAACACCTTACTCGTCGTCTGAAAATTCTGCAACATTAAAGTTGCAGCCTGAGTACTTCTTCTTCTTCTTGTCGTCAGAATCATATTCCTTGCTCTTCTTCTTCTTCTTGTTCTCATTGTCCCACTACGGACACTCAGAGATGTAGTGACTAGGTTTCTTGCACTTGTGGCATGTTCTCTTCTTGTAGTCATGAGCAGAAGCTTCATCATTCCTTGAGCTTGATCGTGAAGACTTTCTGAAGCCTTTCTTCTTGGTGAATTTTTGGAACTTCTTCACAAGCATAGCAAGATCCTTTCCAATGTCTTTAGGATCATCAGAACTGCAGTCAGATTCTTCTTTAGATGCGGAGACAGCTTTTGCCTTCAAGGCCCGAGTTCGGCCATAGTTGGGACCGTAGATATATGTTTTCTAAGAAAGCTGAAACTCATGTGTGTTGAGCCTTTCAAGTATGCCAGACGGATCGAGTGTCTTGAAGTCAGGGCATTCTTGAATCATCAGGGCTAGGGTGTCAAATGAGCTGTCAAGTGATCTCAGGAGTGTCTTGTCGATTTCATGCTTGGTGATCTCAGTAGTGCCGAGAGCTTGAAGCTCATTTGTGATGTCAGTGAGCCGATCAAACGTGAGCTGAACATTCTCATTGTCGTTTCTCTTGAAGCGATTGAAGAGGTTGCGAAGGACACTGATCCTTTGATCTCTCTGGGTTGAGACACCTTCGTTGACCTTGGAGAGCCAGTCCCAGACTAGCTTGGATGTTTCCAGAGCACTCACACGGCCATACTGTCCTTTGGTCAGATGACCACAGATGATATTCTTGGCAGTGGAATGCAGTCGAACGAACTTCTTGACATCAGCAGCGGTGACACCTTCACCAGCCTTGGGGACGCCATTCTTGACGACATACCAGAGGTCGACATCAATGGCTTCAAGATGCATGCACATCTTATTCTTCCAGTAGGGATATTCAGTTCCATCGAAGACGGGGCACGCAGCGGAGACTTTGATTATCCCTGCAGTCGACATAGCTAAAACTCTAGGTGGTTAAACCGAATCACACAGAACAAGGGAGTACCTTGCTCTGATACCAATTGAAAGTGCTAGTGATCGACTAGAGGGGGGTGAATAGGCGATTTTTATGAAAGTCTTCAAAACATGGAAGTTTCGAAGACAATCAAAAGAAGCAAACCTATTACCATGCAGCGGAAGGTAGACTACACTAGGCAAGCCATAGTCAAGTATCCAATGAAGTGAAAGCACAATGACTAGTAGCAGCTAGGCAGTATAGATCAGGGCGGAAGATAGTATGAAGCCAATCAAAACAAGCAGTTACAAAGTGAAGACAAAAGGACAATGCAAACATGCAATGACTTCACAAGGACCAACTGCAAATAAAGATATGGGAAATGATAGAACAAGTGGCTCATTGAAGACAATGATTTGTTGGACCAGTTCCAGTTGCTGTGACAACTGTACGTCTGGTTAGGGAGGCTGAGATTCAAGTCAGAAGACTGCATCTTCACCTTATTTCCCATGAGCTAAGGACACCCAGTCCTCGCCCAATCACTCTGCTAAGTCTTCAATGTAGACTTCCAAACCTTCACAGACTTTGTTCACTGGCGATCCACAATGACTCTTGGATGCTCAGAACCGACGCCTAACCGGCTGGAGGATACACAGTCCTCAAGTGTAATAAGTCTTCAGATCACACAGACAAGAAGACTTCAGTGATGCCTAACACTCTTTGGCTCTGGGTGTTTAGGGCTTTGTCCTCGCAAGGAATTCTGTCTCAAAAGCTTCAAGGTGGGTTGCTCTCAAAGGACAAAAGCCGTATACTAACTCTGAGCAGCCAACCATTTATGGTTGTAGGGGGTGGGCTATTTATAGCCACTAGGCAACCTGACCTGATTTGTCTGAAATGACCCTGGGTCACTAAGGAACTGACACGTGTTCCAACGGTCAGATTTCAAACACACACGACAACTTTACTTGAGCTACAAGCAAAGCTAACTTATCCAGCTCTGGATAAGATTTGCTCTCATTGTCTTCGCTCGAAGACATAGGATTTTGGTTAAGCATCACTTCAGTCATTCTGACTGGTTCACTTGGACCCCACTTAACAGTACGGTGGTTCCTATGATTCAACAAAGAAGAAAAGGAAACAACGAAACAACTAAGTCTTCGTGCTCCATAGTCTTCACGCAATGTATTCTCTTGTCATAGTCTTCAATGTGAATACCTTCACATACCACCTTTGTCTTCAATGTCTTCATACATTTTTAGGGGTCATCTCCGGTAGGTAAACCGAATCAATGAGGGACTACTACCTATGTTATCCTGCAATTCTCACAAACACATTTGTCCCTCAACCAGGTTTGTCGTCAATACTCCAAAACCAACTAGGGGTGGCACTAGATGCACTTACAGGACCGCCAATGCTTATCTATTCACTGCTCTATGGAGCAAGCGATGATACCAACTTGAGAATGATCGCGGGGAACTGAGGAAGGACTTCATAATCAACTACATTGTCTTCATGGCCAATGTCTTCAGCTGCGGTGGTGTTAGCAGCTGGAATGTCTTCAGACACACGAGCCTCTATGGGAGCAGGCTCATGAACAACCAGACGACGCTCGTAGTTGGAGGATGCGGGAAGGGCAACAGAAATGGGTCAACAAGCAGTGGCTCTCCAGGAGCAGATGAGGCAGTTTGTGTTTGGGCCCTTCTTGAAGCCTTAGAGTACTTCTTCAGCCTCTTTTGAGAAGGAGTAGCATCAGACGCTTCTTGATGCTTTCGCTTCTTGGCCTCAGCCTCATCATCTTTGTCATCTTCTTCTCAGAAGCAGCTGATGGGACCTTTTGCTTCGAGCAAGTCATACTGGCAGGGAAGACAATGCTTGGTCTTTCCTGCCTTGGAGCTTCGATTTCAGCTTCAGTAGGCTTCTTCTTATTGGCGGCCAATCGGGGGTCAATTCCAGGACACCCAAGGGCCTTTCTCTTCACGGCTTCATTGTGAGCCTGTACACACTTCTCTACATAGTACTTCATGCGCTCTCCAGAGCCTTTGGCTTCATTGCGACGCTGATGGAATTCATCCTTGAGATATGCCATCATCTTCTTGAAGTTTTGAACATCCGAGACACTGATCTTGGCCATGTGCTTCTTGAATAGAGCTTTCACATGGTCGATTTTGTTCTTTAGCTCAACAATCTTTTGAGCAATAGAACGCTATTTAGCTATGCAGCCCTGTAAGGTGACGCCGATGTCAATTGGAAGCTGCAGATCATCAATGGTGAGAGTAGTATCTTTGAACCATTCATCGATGAAGTTGTTGAGTATGTCAGCATCAAAGAGAGGCAAATCTTTGAAGATTTCAGCCTCCTGCTTACTCTTGATTAGCATCATCAGCAAGATCTTCATCACTAGACAGATCTATGACATCCTCTTCATTGTGTAGGATGCTTGCCGGAGTAAGGCCTTTGGCAATGGCTTCAGCCTTTGTATTTGGGTGAAGCTTCTTGTACACAATATCTGCCCATGGTGGCCTCACAACATTCTTGTCTGCATATTCTGGAGTCACAAAGTGATATAGGAACCATTGCTCTGCCCAGTATCTGCGAATCCATTGGACTCTAGACAATGGCTTCAGCCTTTGTATTTGGGTGAAGCTTCTTGTACACAATATCTGCCCATGGTGGCCTCACAACATTCTTGTCTGCATATTCTGGAGTCACAAAGTGATATAGGAACCATTGCTCTGCCCAGTATCTGCGAATCCATTGGACTCTAGACAATGGCTTCAGCCTTTGTATTTGGGTGAAGCTTCTTGTACACAATATCTGCCCATGGTGGCCTCACAACATTCTTGTCTGCATATTCTGGAGTCACAAAGTGATATAGGAACCATTGCTCTGCCCAGTATCTGCGAATCCGTTGGACTCTTCTGGGTCAGTCTTGTACATCTCATATAGATCTAGTGGCAAGTCCAAAGCAGTGTTGTCACGGCGCTGCCTGCCACCCTTCTTTGCAGATTTTCCAGAAGCCATCGGATTCAGACTGAAAGGCTTCACGACAGTGTTTGGCTTCAAGCGACTGTTCAAACAAGAACTAGCTTCAGGAGATTCAATATGATGTTGTAAAACTTCGCAAATGAATGTAGAGTATGAGAACCAAGGGAATCTCTCACGAACATGTACCTGTGACAACATTAGAGATGCGAGGGAAGGGGAAGAGGTCATATGCATTCTCAGAAGATTTTGTAGATAAATTAGTTTGAAGACATTGACCTCATAGTGCGAAGACAATCACTTATAGATGTGAGTTCATTCCAGATTTGTACGAATCCATGAATAAGTACAAGTGAGGAATCTAACTAGTAGTGAGCATAAGTGAAAGTACTTGCGAGTCATGAGATGCATAGAAGTAGAGATCTAGATTTGGAAGTGAAGAAACAACTTTCCGAAGTTACAAAAAGTTTTAATGGATCAAACACACGGTAAAAAGTGATTTTTTTTACCGCACGAAGAACTGCTAGACAAGGGGGATGGAGGCAGAGCAGTCCAATTTCCCGCACCCTAACTTGGTGGCGGAAGACATCTACGATGGCGGCGGGGGGAAGATGTCCGTGGTCGACGTGAAGACGACGTCAGAGAAGTCGCGACAGCGAAGTGCTTCGTCTCCGGCGATGACTGATGCTAGCGGTGGCGCTAGGGTTTGAGCAAGATGGCGAGGGGAGATGAAATAATGACTGCATGGGTTGAGTATTTATAAGGAAGAGGGACGGTGCAGTGTAATTACTCCGGTGCCCGAGGCGGTTCACATCTGAAGGACATGTGGCAAGCATGAAACATAATGAAAGTTGTGCCACAACCCCACGCACACCTGGTTTGTAGGGTGGTCATTCCGGCATGTCCCTTATTCAGGCAAAAAGGATAGAGATAGTAAAAGCAGTTTAAATGTTTGTCTCTATATCTTCAACTGGCAAGGACACAGTGAAGACAATCGACACGTGTCAATAGAATGCATATGAAGAGATAGAGAGAATTAGAGAGATAAGTATGGAAGAGGTTAGGGTCCTATCACATTCACTTAGTGCAGAAAATGACAATTTGAAGACATAGCTATAAGTGAATGCTGTAGAGGATAAACCACACACACACACACATTCACTTAGTGCAGAAAATGACAACTTGAAGACATATATATAGGAGTATAATTTTCTACAATAGCTTGCCACAGAACTAGTTAAGGTTTTCGACGGTGTAAATGTTTCCAAAAATCATGAAAAAAATACTGAAGCAACATACCTATAATATAACATGATCCGACAGAGGGATTGAAAAATTGTGACTGTATGTGTCCTCTACAAAAAAACCAAATAGTTCAGTATATATATATATGTCGCAGTGAGCTGAAATGTTTGTTTTTTTGCCGAGGACACGTAAATGCATATTTTCACAATCATACCATTGGATCATCTTGTTACATTATAGTGGTGCTCCACTATTTATTTCCAATTTTTTCATAACATTTACACCATTAAAAGCTTAGTGAGCCTTAACTAGTTCTGTGGCAACCTATTGTAGACACAATTTTACCTATATATCAGTGAAGACCAAATCGAACATTGCGAAGACAAAACATGAAGACTAGGCAATGTTGAAGACAAACCAACTTTGAAGATAATGTAACATGACGCCAAACTAAAATCTTCAAGAAAGGTTGGTGGTGGCGTTACCCACCGCATAGGAAGTATTAGACCTAGACACGATGCACAATTATCGTGGCGCTCCGAAGTCAAATTCCGCATTAATGTATTCACACTCAGAGGGTATGTCTTCATGAATTGAATACATACGTTACTTTCTGTGTTGCACACTTAAGTCATCAATATGCATAAGCGTTAGGATGTGTGTCCATTCACAGGACATTCGAGGATTCTAAGATATTTAGCTCACACCGCAGCTTGCAAAATCTTGTCTCATCCAAGGGCTTCATGAAGATATCTGCCAATTGGTCTTCAGTGTTGACGTGAATGATATCAATGTCTTCCTTCAACACATGGTCTCTGAGAAAGTGATGACGGATCTGTATGTGCTTTGCCTTCGAGTGCTGAACCAGATTGTGAGCAATCTTGTTGGCACTCTCATTGTCGCAGTAGAGGGGAACCTTCTTCATGTTGATGCCATAGTCCTTGACAGTTTGCTTCATCCAAAGAAGCTGAAGCGTAGCAAGATCCAACAACAATTTATTCAGATTCAGCAGTGGATAGTGACACACAGTTCTGCTTCTCTGAAGACCAACAGACAAGAGATCGTCCAAGAAAGTGACATGTGACTGATGTGGACTTGCAATCAACCATGTCACCAGCATAATCAACATATGAGAATCCAACTAGATCAAACTCTGAGCCCTTTGGATACCATAATCCTAGCGTTGGGGTGTCAGCCAAATATCAAAGTATTCACTTCATCGTGAGGTGATGCGATTCCTTTGGTGCCGCTTGGAATCAGGCACCGTGCAAACGCTAAGCATTATATCTGGCCTAGATGGACATAATGATGTAGGGTAGAACACTAGATGCCCGATCTTTCACGAAAGGAGTGGATCCCGCGAAGAACACGAGGAACACAAGGGGAAAACACAAGGGGAACACGGGGAAAACATGGGAGAAATCACTCAAACCAACAAGATCCGGTTACACATGTGCTAGATCCTCGCAACACAAAGAGACACAAGATCCACAAACAACAAGGGACGATACAAGTAGCATGTTCTTCTTCGTGAGGAGGTCTTGAGGGGTCTTCCCATGAGGGGTCTTGAATCCACTTGGGGGATCTTCTCTGTAGAGGTTGTGAACTCCTAAGGAGAAGGGGATCAAGTCAAGAGCAAAGCCTCTCAATGATCTACTACTGTGCTAACCCTAAAACGTAGGTAGGAGAAGAGTATATATATTCTCGGGGGCAAAAGGGTACACGGGCCTCTGCCCAAGTCACTGCGCACAGGCAGGGCCGGAGTTCCGGGCGAGGCCGGAAGTTTTGGGCTCCGGAAGTTTTGGGCCCCGAAGGTTCCGGGGAAGGTCCGGCCTAACCAGAGAGTTGGCGTGATGGGAGCTTGGTTAGTGTCCGAGGGCTGGAAGGTCCGGGCTGGTCGGAGGTTCCGGGGGCTAGAAGGTCCGGGCCATGTTTCGGGCTAGTGCCGCACTAACCAGAGAGTTGGCACACCCGGGCTAGTCTGGGTCGTCGGAGGCCAGAAGCTCTAGGTCGACCGGAGGTTCCGGGGGCAGGAAGTTCCAGGCTCTGGCCGGAAGTTCCGGTCTGGACAGAGAGTTGACACATGTCTCTTCTTCTTCAGCTCTCGGCTCCATGGCTTGTGCGTTGTACCTAATCACACATAGCATTTCGGACTTAGGCAGTAGCCATGTCTCTCTCGAAGGAAAGGGAAACTCAAGTAGGAGTGATGTCACCTCAGATTGAATAGCACGAGTTCTTGCCCTTGTCATGGGTCCACTTGGAACTTGGATAGTTGAGGTAGTGTCCATGGGGATGACCGTAGAATGCTCCACATCATCTCCCCCCCCTTGGGAAAGATCCGACCTTGGATCGAAATCCTCATCACCAAGATACGGGGAGAAATCTTTGACATTGAAGATGTCGCTCATGGAGTACTTGTCGCGTGGGATGTCGATCTTGTAGGCGTTGTTGGTGTAGAGTTCAAGCACCTTGAAGGATCCATCAGCTCTTTGTAGAAGTTTGGACTTGCGTT
>NC_053023.1:548692541-548724842 GCF_003073215.2 Triticum urartu
AAAGCAGAGAGATCACAAGATTGTATAAAGCTTAGTTTCTCCACATTAATAGATCATACATATTTAGAGAGCAATTTTTATTGCATGCACCGATGACAACTTGCTTGAAGGATCTTACTCAATCCATAGGGGTAGGTATGGTGGACTCTCATGGCAAAACTAGTTTAAGGAATGTTTGGAAGCACAAGTAGTATCTCTACTTGGTGCAAAGAAATTGGCTAGAAGAGAGGGAAAGGCAAGCTCAACATGTTAGATGATCCATGACAATATAATTTATCTCAGATGTAAGAAAACATAACCCATTACGTTGTCTTCCTTGTCCAACATC
This sequence comes from Triticum urartu, assembly GCF_003073215.2. Classification (NCBI taxonomy): domain Eukaryota; kingdom Viridiplantae; phylum Streptophyta; class Magnoliopsida; order Poales; family Poaceae; genus Triticum; species Triticum urartu. The sequence continues at coordinate 548,692,870 of NC_053023.1, forward strand.
AACTCTTTAGCATATCATACTTTAATGAGTGCTCACAATTATAAAAGATGTCCAAGATAGTATATTTATATGTGAACCTCTCTTTCTTTATTACTTCCTATTAATTGGAACGATGACCAAAACTATGTTTGTCAACTCTCAACAATTTTTATTCATCATACTCTTTATATGTGAGCTCATTACTCTCCATAAGATCCATATGATCTCTTTATTTCTTTTTATTTCTTCTCCTTTATTTTATTCCCTCAAGATCATAGCAAAATAATCAAGCCCTTGACTCAACACTAATCTTTATTATATATAGCTCACGGACTCGATTACATAGGAAGATCATAAAGCAAAACTCACAACTAGATCATACTAAAACTTTATTCTACTAGATCAAGATATTATCAAAAGGATCGAACTAAGAAAAACGGTAAAGATAAAAGGTGTGATGGTGATATGATACTGGGGCACTCCCCCAAGCTTGGCAGTTGCCAAGGGGAGTGCCCATACCCATGTGTTTATGTTTCCTTCCTCGGAGGTGGTGATGAAGGAGTTGTTGATGATGTAGGCTTGTCGTCCATCTTCCAAGGCATAGGCTCACCATCATAGAAGGATGATCGAGTCTCGGATCCTCAAATCTGCAGCCAAACTCATCCTCTTGAATCTATATTCATACTCACAGTTTTGGTTTTGCAGGTCATAGATCTGGGCTTGGAGGCGCTCGATTTTCTCGTGAAGCTTGAAGATGGCCTCCCCAATGTCCTTGGCGTCCAGCTTGTGGTTGTTGGTGAACTCCGTGATCATTATGTGATTGGATTCGAGTCCACGCTCCACCATCTCCTGACACTTGAAAACTTGTTGCTCCACTGCCTCGAGCCTTGTCTCTGTGCTTCCAGTCCTCCTTGGTCCCTCATCATCGCGGATGTGCAACAACCCCTCACGCATCTCAATGGTTTGAGGGTGTTGCAGCACCTCCGCGAGGTAGGGGTTGATGACCTTCTCGAAGAACTTGTCCTTGGGGGCACTTGAAGACGACATGGCAACCTAGATATGTCAGAAAAACAGGTCGAAACAAAGACGGGAGATATTTGCGTGATACGGTGGTCAAAACCTTCGGGAGATATATAGTGAATTTTTACCGACCAAAAGAAGTATCATACAAGAAAACGGAGTCTGGAGAGCGCACTGACGACCCACAAGTAATAGGGGATCTATCGTAGTCCTTTCGATAAGTAAGAGTGTCGAACCCAATGAGGAGCAGAAGGAAATGATAAGCGGTTTCCAGCAAGGTATTCTCTGCAAGTACTGAAATAAGTGGTAACAAATAGTTTTGTGATAAGATAATTTGTAATGAGCAACAAGTGACAAAAGTAAATAAGGTGCAGCAAGGTGGCCCAATCCTTTTTGTAGAAAAGGACAATCCTAGACAAACTCTTATATGATGTAAAGTGCTCCCGAGGACACATGTGAATATCGTCAAGCTAGTTTTCATCACGCTCATATGATTCGCGTTCGGTACTTTGATAATTTGGTATGTGGGTGGACCGGTGCTTGGGTGCTGCCCTTACTTGGAAAAGCATCCCACTTATGATTAACCTCTATTGCAAGCATCCGCAACTACAACAAAAGTATTAAGGTAAACCTAACCATAGCATGAAACATACGGATCCAAATCAGCCCCTTACGAAGCAACGCATAAACTAGGGTTTAAGCTTCTGTCACTCTAGCAACACATCATCTACTTATTACTTCCCAATGCCTCCATCTAGGCCCAAACAATGGTGAAGTGTCATGTAGTCGATGTTCACATAACACCACTAGAGGGATGACAACATACATCTCATCAAAATATCGAACGAATACCAAATTCACATGACTACTAATAGCAAGACTTCTCCCATGTCCTCAGGAACAAACGTAACTACTCACAAAGCATATTCATGTTCATAATCAGAGGGGTATTAATATGCATAATGGATCTGAACATATGATCTTCCACCAAGTAAACCAACTAGCATCAACTACAAGGAGTAATCAACACTACTAGCAACCCACAGGTACCAATCTGAGGTTTGGATACAAAGATTGGATACAAGAGATGAACTAGGGTTTGAGATGAGATGGTGCTGGTGAAGATGTTGATGGAGATTGACCCCCTCCCGATGAGAGGATCGTTGGTGATGACGATGGTGATGATTCGTGTTCTGAGTAATGGCTATGGAAATGCCATGATAGGTAGGTATGGTGGCTGTTTTGAGGAAGATATAAGGAGGATTATGTGTGACAGAGTGATGACCTACAAGTGTAGGGGATCTATCGTAGCCTTTTCAATAAGTAAGAGTGTCGAACCCAACGAGGAGCAAAAGGAAATGATAAGCAGTTTCCAGTAAGGTATTCTCTGCAAGCACTGAAATTATTGGTAACAGATAGTTTTGTGATAAGGTAATTTGTAATGAGTAGCAAGTAATAAAAGTAAATAAGGTGCAGCAAGATGGCCCAATCCTTTTTGTAGCAAAGGAGAAGCCTGAGCAAACTCTTATATGAAGTAAAGCACTCCCGAGGACACTTGGGAATTATCGTCAAGCTAGTTTTCATCACGTTCATATGATTCGCGTTCGGTACTTTGATAATTTGATATGTGGGTGGGCCGGTGCTTGGGTCCTGCCCTTACTTGGACAAGCATCCCACTTATGATTAACCCCAATTGCAAGCATCCGCAACTACAACAGAAGTATTAAGGTAAACCTAACCATAGCATGAAACATATGGATCAAAATCAGCCCCTTACGAAGCAACGCATAAACTAGGGTTTAAGCTTCTGTCACTCTAGCAACCCATCATCTACTTATTACTTCCCAATGCCTTCCTCTAGGCCCAAATAATGGTGAAGTGTCATGTAGTCGACGTTCACATAACACCACTAGAGAGAGACAACATACATCTCATCAAAATATCGAATGAATACCAAATTCACATGACTACTAATAGCAAGACTTCTCCCATGTCCTCGGGAACAAAAGTAACTACTCACAAAGCATAAACATGTTCATAATCAGAGGGGTATTAATGTGCATATAGGATCTGAACATATGGTCTTCCACCAATTAAACCAACTAGCATCAACTACAAGGAGTAATTAACACTACTAGCAACCTACTAGCACCAATCCCGGACTTGGGGACAAGAATTGGATACAAGAGATGAACTAGGGTTTTGAGATGAGATGGTGCTGATGAAGATGTTGATGGAGATTGCCCTCTCCCGATGAGAGGAGCGTTGGTGATGACGATGGCGATGATTTCCCCCTCCGGGAGGGAAGTTTCCCCGACAGAATAGCCCCGTCAGAACCCTAGATTGGCTTTGCCAAGGTTCCACCTCGTGGCGGTGGAGTTTCATCCGAGAAGATGGATTATGATTTTTTCCCATCGAAAGAGTCCATATAGCAGAAGATGGTCACCAGAGGGCCACTAGGGGGCCCACGAGGTAAGGGGCGCGCCCAGGGGGGTAGGGCGTGCCCCCACCCTCGTGGGCAGGGTGTGGCCCCCCTAGTGAAGTTCTTGTGCTCAGTATTTTTTATATTTGGAAAACATCATCTATGGAGTTTCACGACTTTTGGAGGTGTGCAGAATAGGTCTCTAATATTTGCTACTTTTCCAGCCAGAATCCCAACTGCCGGCACTCTCCCCCTTTATGTAAACCTTGTAAAATAAGAGAGAATAGGCATAAGTATTGTGACATAATGTGTAATAACAGCCCATAATGCAATAAATATTGATATAAAAGCACGATGCAAAATGGACGTATCAAATCCCCCAAGCTTAGACCTCGCTTGTCCTCAAGCGAAAAGCCGAAATCGAAAAATATGTCCACATGTTTAGTGATGAAGGTGTCGATAAAAAAATATGGACATGAGGGAATCGTGATCATTCTTAGAACAACAACTTATATAATTCTTGTCATATGATTGCTTATGCTAGAGTAATAATTGAATCACAATATCAAGTATGAATCGTAAACTTCATTGAAAGCTAACAAACTATAATCTCAGTCATTGAAGCAATTGCAATTTATCATAACATAGGAAAGAGTCAATGTATAAGAGCTTTTCAGCAAGTCCACATACTCAACTATCATATAGTCTTTCACAATTGCTGACACTAACGCAATACTTATGGGTATGGAGTTTTAATCGGACACAGAGAAAGATAGGGGCTTATAGTTTTGCCTCCCAACGTTTTACCTCAAGGGTAATGTCAACAATAATAGTTCATGAAAACTCACATCCAATTAGCCATATATACCAAGATCTTTCCAACATATTGTGCTTGCCAAAGGATAAAATGTAAAAAGAAAGGGTGAAGATCACCATGACTCTTTTGCAGTATAGGAGATAAAAGTAAAAGATAGGCCCTTCGCAGAGGGAAGCAGAGGTTGTCATGCTCTTTTATGGTTGGATGCACAAAATCCTAATGCAAAAGAACGTCACTTTATATTGCCACTTGTGATATGGACCTTTATTATGCAGTCTGTCGCTTTTATTACTTCCATATCAAACGATTGTATAAAGCTTATTTATTCCACACCAATCAATCATACATATTTAGAGAGCAATTTTTATTGCTTGCACCGATGACAACTTACTTGACGGATCTTACTCAATCCATAGGTAGGTACGGTGGACTCTCATGGCAAAACTGGTTTAAGGGTATTTGGAAGCACAAGTAGTATCTCTACTTGGTGCAATGAATTTGGCTAGCATGAGGGAGAAAGGCAAGCTCAACATGTTGGAGGATCCAAGACAATATAATTTATCTCAGATGTAAGAAAATATAACCCATTACGTTGTCTTCCTTGTCCAATGTCAACTCTTTAGCATATCATATTTTAATGAGTGCTCACAATCATAAAAGATGTCCAAGATAGTATATTTATATGTGAAGACCTCTCTTTCTTTATTACTTCCTATTAATTGCAACGATGACCAAAACTATGTTTGTCAACTCCCAACAACTTTTATTCATCATACTCTTTCTATGTGAGCCCATTACTCTCCATAAGAGTCACATGATCTCTTTGTTTCTTTTTATTTCTTTCTCTTTTCTTTTATTCACTTGGGATCATGGCAAAAATAATCAAGCCCTTGACTCAACACTAATCTTTATTATATAGCTCACGGACTCGATTACATAGAAGGATAATAAAGCAAAACTCACAACTAGATCATACTAAGAACTTTTATTCTACTTGATCAAGATATTACCAAAAGGATCGAACTAATAAAATTGGTAAAGATAAAAGTGATGGTGATACGATACCGGGGCACTCCCCCAAGCTTTGCAGTTGCCAAGTGGAGTGCCCATACCAGATACTCAATTCTTGTTTGTTGGAGAAGAAGGTGGAGTTGTTGATGATTGAGGGAGTCCTGGATTAGGGGGTGTTCGGATGCGGACTATACCTTCAGCCGGACTCCTGGACTATGAAGATACAAGATTGAAGACTCCGTCCCGTGTCCGGAAGGGACTTTCCTTGGCGTGGAAGGCAAGCTTGGCGATACGGATATGAAGATCTCCTACCATTGTAACCGACTCTATGTAACCCTAACCCTCCCCGGTGTCTATATAAACCGGAGGGTTTTAGTCCGGCATAATCAACTCCATATACAACACTCATACCATAGGCTAGCTTCTAGGGTTTAGCCTCTCTGATCTCGTGGTAGATCTACTCTTGTACTACCCATATCATCAATATTAATGAAGCAGGACGTAGGGTTTTACCTCCATCGAGAGGGCCCGCACCTGGGTAAAACTGCGTGTCCCTTGTCTCTTGTTACCATCCGGCCTAGCCGCACAGTTTGGGACCCCCTACCCAAGATCCGCCAGTTTTGACACCGACATTGGTGCTTTCATTGAGAGTTCCTCTGTGTCGTCGCCGTCAGGCTCGATGGCTCCTACGATCATCGATAGCGATGCAGTCCAGGGTGAGACCTTCCTCCCCAGACAGATCTTCATTTTCGGCGGCTTCGCACTACGGGCCAATTCGCTTGGCCATCTGGAGCAGATCAAAAGCTACGCCCCTGGCCGTCAGGTCAGATTCGAAAATTTAAACTACACGGCTGACATCCGCGGGGACTTGATATTCGACGGATTCGAGCCACTGCCGAGCGCGCCGCACTGTCACGACAAGCATGATCTAGCTCTGCCACGGAACAGTGCCCTGGAGGCCGCATCCGCATCGGCTCCGACCCTTAATTCGAAGCCAACTACGCCGATCGAGGATGGGCGGTTGGACGCCACCTCGGGGGCTCCAACCCCAATGGCGATTGAGCCAAGCACCAGCCCCATACTCTGCGAGACCCGTGAACTCCAGGAGTCGGACTCCTCTTCGGACTCCGAGCCCCCGCGCCCCTGCCGATCGAATCCGATTGGGCGCCGATCATGGAGTTCACTGCCGCGGACATCTTTCAGCACTCGCCTTTTCGGCGATATCCTGAAGACACTGAAGTCTCTCTCTTTATCAGGAGAGCCCTGGCCGGACTACGGTCAGCAAGGTTGGGGTACGGACGATGAAGAAATTCAAAGCCCACCCACCACCCACTTTGTAGCCACTGTCGACGACTTAACCGACATGCTCGACTTCGACTCCGAAGACATCGACGGTATGGACGCCGATGAAGGAGATGATAGAACCAGCGCCTACTAGGCCCTGGAAAGCCACCTCGTCATATGACATATACATGGTGGACACCCCAAAAGAGGGAGATGGCGATGGAACAGCGGAGGATGACCCCTCCAAGAAACAGCCTAAGCGCCAGCGTCAGCGGCGCCGCTCAAAATCCCGCCAAAACAACGGTGATTCCAGCACGGGAGATAATAATACTCCGGAAAGCGCCGAAGAAAACCCCCTCCAGCAAGATTTAGCACAGGAGGATGGAGAAACCAGCCCTCATGAGAGAGCGGCAGACAGAGAGGTCGAGGACGATAATTATATGCCTCCCTCCGAAGACGAGGCAAGCCTCGACGACGACGAATTCGTCGTGCCAGAGGATCCCGTCGAGCAAAAGCGTTTTCAACGCAGGCTTATGGCCACGGCAAGAAGCCTCAAGAAAAAACAGCAACAGCTTAGAGCTGATCAAGATTTGCTAGTCGACAGATGGACTGAAGTCCTTGCGGCCGAAGAGCATAAACTCGAACGCCCCTCCAAGAGCTACCCAAAGCGCAGGTTGCTACCCCGATTAGAGGAGGAAGCACTTGATGCGGCCGACCGGCCACCTCGTGGTCGCGACAGAGAGGCCTCTCGGCCCTCCACTCAAGCCGCACCCCGTACCAAGGCACGGGAATATGCGCCGGACTTACGAGACATGTTGGAGGACAAGGCAAGGCAAACAAGATCGATCTACGGATCGCGTGGGCGCCCCACGGCTCGAGGCGGTAACCATCACGCCGGCCACAAACTCGGCGGGGCCGAACACAGTAGACAAGGCTCATTGGAGCTACGTCATGATATAGCCCAGTACAGAGGCGCCGCACACCCACTCTGCTTTACAGACGAAATAATGGATCATCAAATCCCCGAGGGTTTCAAACCCGTAAACATCGAATCATATGATGGCAGAACAGATCCTACGGTATGGATCGAGGATTATCTCCTTCATATCCACATGGCCCGTGGCGATGATTTCCATGCCATCAAATACCTCCCACTCAAGCTTAAAGGACCAGCTCGACATTGGCTTAACAGCTTGCCAACAGGATCAATCAGTTGTTGGGAGGACCTGGAAGCCGCATTCCTCGACAATTTCCAGGGCACTTATGTGCGACCCCCAGACGCCGATGACCTAAGTCACGTAATTCAGCAGCTAGAGGAATCGGCCAGGCAATTCTGGACACGGTTCCTAACAAAGAAAAATCAAATAGTCGACTGTCCGGACGCTGAGGCCCTAGCAGCCTTCAAGCACAATATCCGTGACGAGTGGCTGGCCCGGCACCTTGGACAGGAAAAGCCGAAATCCATGGCAGCACTCACGACACTCATGACCCGCTTTTGCGCAGGAGAAGACAGTTGGCTTGCTCATAGCAACAATATGACCAAGAACCCTGGTAATTCGGACACCAGGGACAGTAGTGGCAGGTCGCGTCGCAGAAAGCAGAAGCGTCGCATTAACGGCGACAATGCTGAGGACATGGCAGTTAATGCCGGATTCAGAGGCTCTAAATCCGGTCAACGTAAAAAGGCATTCAAAAGAAATCCTAGGGGCCCGTCCAGTTTGGACCGAATACTCGACCGCTTGTGCCAGATACATGGCACCCCTGAAAAGCCGGCCAATCACACCAACAGGGATTGTTGGGTGTTCAAGCAGGCAGACAAGTTAAACGCCGAAAATGAAGACAAGGGGCTGCATAGCGATGACGACGAGGAGCCCCGGCCGCCGAACAACAGTGGACAGAAGGGTTTTCCCCCACAAGTGCGGACGGTGAACATGATATACGCAACCCACGTCCCCAAAAGGGAGAGGAAGCGCGCGTTAAGGGACGTATACGCGGTAGAGCCAGTCGCCCCAGAGTTCAACCCATGGTCTTCCTGCCCGATCACCTTTGATCGAAGGGACCATCCCACTAGCATCCGTCATGGCGGATTCGCCGCATTGGTCCTAGACACAATTATTGACGGATTTCATCTCACTAGAGTCCTTATGGACGGCGGCAGCAGCCTGAACCTGCTTTACCAGGATACAGTGCGGAAAATGGGCATAGATCCCTCGAGGATTAAGCCCACCAAAACGACCTTTAAAGGCGTAATACCAGGTGTAGAGGCCAACTGTACAGACTCAGTCACACTTGAAGTGGTCTTCGGATCTCCGGATAATTTCCGAAGCGAGGAGTTAATCTTTGACATAGTCCCGTTTCGCAGTGGTTATCACGCACTGCTCGGGCGAACCGCATTCGCTAAGTTCAACGTGGTATCACACTACGCATACCTTAAGCTCAAGATGCCAGGCCCTCGAGGAGTAATTACGGTCAATGGAAACACCGAACGCTCCCTCCGAATGGAGGAGCACACAGCGGCCCTTGGAGCGGAAGTACAAAGCAGCCTCTCCAGGCAGTTCCAGTCCGGCCACTAAACGACCGGACACCGTCAAGCGCGCCCGGAGTAACCTACAACAAGACCGCCTGGCACGATCCGAGCAGGCATAGCAATGCGGCCCCAACCCCAACCCTCGCAAAAAGGCGACGCCAGTACTTCGCGTACATAACTACGCTCTAGAGATACCATGGGTACAGGGGGAGGGGCACCATCACGGCACGCCAAACACGGCTTAAACCATACCAGGGGCTGCCGATTTTTTAATTTTCTCTTACTTTCAGGACTCCATCCTTCGGAAGGCCTGTTCGGCAGTTCAATTGCCGCACAAACGATGCAAGAACCAGGGAAGCAGACAAGCCACGCCGCATTACGGAACTCCCAGGTGGTCTCTATCACGAGCAGTATACCCGTTCCGCATACTATTCCGCAGCTTGCTCCTGGAACGGACATGTTAACTAGTCCAACCTTCCACTTATTGCATTATTTGTATCGTTCTGCTTTGATCGCAGCCCTTTTTAATAAACAATGCATAGATTTCGTCTATTTTTGCATTACCTTTTTTCTTTATATATGTTCCTTAATGACATGTTGCACCCATACACGTTGGTACGGCCAAAATACGCCAGGGGCTTTAGTACCCCTCAATATGGTGTGAGAAGTCCGAACACTTTAACAAGTGCGGCACCCCGAACTTATAGCATTATATGCATCGGCTCCGAATCATGTCTTGGGTCAATAGTTGGGTTTGCCCGACTCCTATGTTTTGGTGCCTTACATTCCGCTATATCGGCTAAGGTAGCACTAGGAGAACCACTGCGATTGTGCCCCAGTTGAGCTGGGTCGAGCACCTCAGTGGAGAAAGCTAAAACTGACTGTCATGATGAAGCGAGAGCTGGTCGTTGTTCGAGAGGTTTTTTCGAGTCCCTAAAGACTTATGCCGCTTAGGGCGAGGAGCCGGCTCTGTCCGGCCAAGGCGTGGATAGTGCCCCGAACTCGGTCTTCCGAATACCAGGGGCTTCGCCGAAATTTAAAATTATAGAATTCTATGGCTAAGTGAGAGTGTTCACGCATTATAGTCCGATTACCTTGTTCGTTGGGCTGAGCGCCTCCCTCGAAGGACCCAAACATGGGAAAAAGAGCGCTCGGGTTTATCCCCGAACACCCCAGCACTAGCGGCACGGGGGCAGAAGCCGACGACTCGCCATCTCTCAGAATTGATAAACAGCCGCACAGAAGGTAATATTTTAAATTCCAACAGCATTGCTTAGCGCATATAAACAAGTTTTCAGCGCACAGGACAAAACGAGCAAGTTTCACTCAAAAATTACATCCCTAGAACATTCATCCGCCACAAGGCGGGCACCCTTCAGAACATCCTTATAGTAATTCTCGGGCTTGAGATGCTCTTTCCCCGGCGGTGGCCCGTCCTTCACAAGCTTCTCAGCATCCAGCTTGCCCCAGTGCACCTTAGCACGGGCAAGGGCCCTATGGGCACCCTCAATGCAGACGGAGCGCTTGATGACTTCGATCCTTGGACAGGCCTCCACCAGCCGCTGCACCAGCCCAAAATAGCTCCCAGGCAGAGCCCCTCTAGGCCACAGCCGAACAATGAGGCCCTTCATGGCCTGTTCGGCCGCCTTGTGGAGCTCGACCAGTTGCTTCAGCTGGTCGCTCAGGGGCACGGGGTGTCCGGCCTCAGCATACTGAGACCAGAACACCTTCTCCGTCGAGCTGCCCTCCTCGGCTCGATAGAATGTGGCGGCATCGGACACACTCCGGGGAAGATCTGCGAACGCTCCTGGAGAGCTCCGGATTCGGGTAAGTAACAAGTAACTCACATTTATGTGTTTGCTTTGCATAAGGAATGCCTTACCCGCCGCTATCTTCTTCACCTCATCCAACTCCTGGAGGGTCTTCTGGGATTCGGCCTTGGCAGACGTGGCATTTTCAATAGCCACCGCGAGCTCGGACGCTCGCGTCTTTGAGTCAAGCTCCAAACTCTCATGTTTTTCCATGAGAGCCTGGAGCTCTTGCCGCACCTTGCCAACCTCGGCATCACACTTCTCCCGCTCGGTGCGCTCCGTGGCCGCCCTCTTCTCGGCCTCGTCCAGCGCTTGCTTAAGGGTCGCCACCTCAGACGTGGTCCCTACAATAGCCACGATAATCCTGTCATTTTTTGCAATTGCACCTTTTTTATATATATTTAAGCAAGGTATTTCTTACCTTCATTATCCTCGTGCTGCTTCTTGGCACGACCGAGCTCTTGCTCGGACCGTTCGAGGTTCTGCTTTAGCGTATCCACTTCCGCAGTCAGTGCGGCGGACGCAAGCAGAGAAGCCTGCATACGCATATTGACTCCTTTTGTTAGACTCCTGCGAATTTTATTTGATCCTCTATTCGGCTTTTCTTCCCGGACGCCAAACAGAGCATCAGGGGCTACTGTCTATGCGGTAATATTATTTACACATTCTTTACATACCTCAAAGCCTGTCAAAAGGCTAGTACAAGCTTCAGTCAGTCCGCTCTTGGCGGACTGAACCTTCTGGACCACCGCACTCATAATGGCACGGTGCTCCTCGTCGATGGAGGCGGAGCGCCTCCAACATATTGTCCGGCGCCTTCGGTTGGACGGGGGCCACCGGCACAGTGGGCTGGCTCCTCTTGGAAGGAGGTCGCCCGCCGGACTCTGGAACCTTTGAAGGTTCCGGAGTAGTGTCCGGCCTAGAGCCGGACTTAGAGCCCTGGGGGGTTTCATCCCCTTTGCTCCTGGAGTCCGGGAGGTCGCCTTGCGGCGCCTCCAGGACCACCTCCTCCCGGCTTGGAACCTATTGGGATAACACTTTGGTGTCGTCCGTAGGGCGGGGGGAGGAAGCCGTCGGAAGCGAGTTCACATCCGATGAGTCCAGTAAGCCGCTCGACGACGCGTCGAGCCGGTCTTTGGGTGGGCTGCATAAACATATTCGACATGAGGGAAAGCTGCGAAATAAACGAATGCTATGAATTACTCTGGTATCTGGATACTTACGATTTGGCCAGGGGCTTGGCCCTAGGCGCCCACTCCTCTCCGCCGCCGTCGGCGTCGGTGGAGCAGTCCGGAGGAAGGGTTTTCCCCTTCTTGGACCCTTCGGCCTCCCCAGTTGGGTCGGCCTTCCTTTTCTTCCCTTCCCCCGCTGGAGGGGGAGGGGTCTCTTCTTCCTCCTCCTCGTCTTCGCGGGAGGAGTGCGTCTTGGATTCTTCGGATGATGAATCCGACACCTCCGGGCGTCGGGCACTCTTTCGAGTCCCCGTGGCCTTCTTCTTGACCTTCTTCTCCGGCACCACATAGGGTGCCGGAACCAGCAGCTTCGCCAAGCGAGCATCCGCTGGGCCTTCGGGCAAAGGAGCCGGACAGTTGATCTGTCCGGATGTCACCTGCCAATCCTGTCAAAGGTAAGGGAGTTTAGATCCCGCATGGAGTCAAACTATGAAAAATTGATACCCTATAAAAGGAAAAAACAGCTTACCGCGAGAGCGTGACGCTGCGCACTGAATCCGCGATCCTCAGTAGCGGATGCGGGAGCCTCGGCGCCCTTGAAAAGCACCTTCCAGGCATCTTCGTACGTCGTGTCGAAGAGCCTGCTCAGAGTTTGGTGCCGCGCCGGGTCGAACTCCCACAGGTTGAAAGCCCATTGTTGGCACGGGAGGATCAACCGGATGAGCATAACCTGGACTACGTTGACAAGTTTGAGCTTCTTGTCCACCAGGGTTTTGACGCATGTTTGGAGTCCGGTCAGCTCTCCTTTTTTACCCCATGATAGGCCCGTCTCTTTCCAGGACGTGAGCCACGTTGGGGGTCCGGACCGGAACTCGGGGGGTGCGACCCATTCGGCGTCGCGCGGCTTGGTGATGTAAAACCACCCCGATTGCCACCCCTTCAGGGTCTCCACAAAGGAGCCCTCGAGCCAGAGGAAGTTGGCCATCTTGCCCACCATGGCGCCTCCGCACTCCGCCTGGTTGCCGCGCACCACCTTCGGCTTGACGTTCAAAGTCTTGAGCCATAGGCCGAAATGGGGGCGGATGCGGAGGAAGGCCTCGCACACGACGATAAACGCCGAGATGTTGAGGACAAAGTTCGGGGCCAGATCATGGAAATCCAGGCCGTAGTAGAACATGAGCCCCCGGACAAATGGGTGGAGAGGGAAGCCCAGTCCGCGGAGGAAATGGGGGAGGAACACCACCCTCTCATGGGGCCTAGGGGTGGGGATGAGCTGCCCCTTTTCGGGGAGCCGGTACGCGATTTTGTTAGACAGGTATCCGGCCTTCCTCAGCTTTTTGATATGTCCCTCCGTGACGGAGGAGACCATCCACTTGCCTCCTGCTCCGGACATGGCTGGAGAAGGTCGAGGTGGGGAGTGCGGACTTGGGCGCTGGAGCTCGAGTGCACAAGAATGGATAGGCGAAGGAGGAAGAAGGCATAGGTGAAAAGGTGGATCCTTATCCCCTTATATGGGTGGACGCAACTACATGTCCCCACCAGCCTGGTAAAACTCGCTTATCTCCAAGCGCCGTAATTGATGGCGCGGTTGGGTTACCCACGCCCGTATTGATGAGAATCCCGGAATAAGGGGACACAATCTCTTCTTTAACAAGACGTGCCAAGGAAACCGCCTCGCATGACGCGCTGAGATGGGACAGTAAAACGGTTCGAATAAAAGCTTGGCCGTGGTGTGATGTCACACTACGAAATACGTCAGCAGATTAGATTTGTGTAAATATTATTCTCTCTATGGCAATATGTGGAAACTTATTTTGCAGAGCTGGACACTATCTTTGTGTTCAAAATCTTCTATGAAGTACTTGGAGGAGGAACCCGCCTTGCAATGCCGAAGACAATCTGCGCGCCGGACTCGTCGTCATTGAAGCCTGGTTCAGGGGCTACTGAGGGAGTCCTAGATTAGGGGGTGTTCGGATGGCCGAACTATACCTTCAGCCGGACTCCTGGACTATGAAGATACAAGATTGAAGACTCCATCCTGCGTCCAGAAGGGACTTTCCTTGGCTTGGAAGGCAAGCTTGGTGATACGGATATGAAGATCTCCTACCATTGTAACCGAACTTTGTGTAACCCTAACCCTCTCCGGTGCCTATATAAACCGGAGGGTTTTAGTCCATAGGACAACATACACATCAACAATCATACCATAGGCTAGCTTCTAGGGTTTAGCCTCCTCAATCTTGTGGTAGATCTACTCTTGTACTACCCATATCATCAATATTAATCAAGCAGGACGTAGGGTTTTACCTCCATCGAGAGGGCCCGAACCTGGGTAAAACTTCGTGTCCCTTGTCTCCTGTTACCATCCGGCCTAGACGCACAGTTCAGGACCCCTACCCGAGATCCGTCGGTTTTGACACCGACAATGATGGATAGTCGCACATCGAGCGTAGGAGGTCTTCTAGCTTGCGAATAATGCCCTTGAGTGCGATGATATGCTCCTTCAACAAAATATTTTCACGTGTGAGATACTTATTTTGTATACAAGCCAACTCAATCATCTTGAAAGCTTCGATTTCTGTTGGAGTAAGAAGATTGTGATCCAGTTGAAGGGTGTTCTCTGTTGCTGGAACTTGGTCCTCCATGGCCTTCTTGATCCCTTCATCCTTGTTGATCTCCATAGGTTCTTCTCTCTTCAGCTCTATCTTCATTAGCCAAGAATCATTGCCCTCATGGTTGGAGGAGGAGGGAGACGACATAGTGCCTGGCCTTGAGAACCCTGACAGAAAATAGCTCGAAACTAAGACATGAGATTTTTGCGTGATACGGGAGTCAAAAGCCCTGGGAGGTTATATAATGAATTTTTATCGACCAAAATACGTGTCCTGTAAGAAAATGGAGTCCGGAGCGCACACGAGGTGCCCACGAGGTAGGGGGGCGCGCCCAGTAGGGTAGGGCGCGCCCTCCACCCTCACGGAGCCCTCGTGTCCTTTCCGGACTGCTGCTTATTTTTCTATTTTTCTAAATATTCCAAAACAGAGAAATATTGCCTTAAAAATTGTTTTGGAGTCGGTTTACTTACCGTACCACATACCTATTCCTTTTCGGAGTATGAAATGTTCTGGAAAGTGTCCTTTATGTATTCCTTCGGGGTTACGGTTTCAATAACATTGGTTTCAACATTTATGGGATTTCCTGAGATATAATGTTTGATTCTTTGACCATTCACCACCTTCGGATTTGTGCCTTCGAAGTTTTTGATTTTTATGGCACCGGAACGGTAGACCTCCTCGATAACGTAAGGACCCTCCCATTTAGAGAGAAGTTTTCCTGCAAAAAATCTTAAAGGAGAGGTGTATAGAAATACATAATCACCTACATTAAACTCACGCTTTTGTATTCTTTTATCATGCCACCTTTTAACTCTTTCTTTAAACAACTTGGCATTTTTGTAGGCTTAGGTTCTCCATTCATCAAGTGAGCTAATATCAAATAACCTCTTCTCATCGGCAAGTTTAAAATCATAATTAAGTTCTTTAATAGCCCAATAAGCCTTGTGTTCTAGTTCGAGAGGTAAGTGACATGCTTTTCCATAGACCATTTTGTACGGAGACATACCCATAGGATTTTTATATGCAGTTCTATAGGCCCATAATGCATCATAAAGTTTCTTGGACCAATTCTTTCTGGACCTATTAACAATCTTTTGCAAAATTAATTTCAGTTCTCTATTACTCAATTCTACTTGACCACTAGACTGAGGGTGATAGGGAGATGCGATTCTATGATTAACATCATATTTAGCAAGCATTTTACGGAAAGCACCATGAATAAAATGTGAACCACCATCAGTCATTAAATATCTAGGGACTCCAAACCTTGGAAACATAACTTCTTTAAGAATTTTAATAGAAGTGTTATGATCAGCACTACTAGTTGGAATAGCTTCTACCCAGTTAGTAACGTAATCAACAGCAACTAAAATATGTGTGTAACCATTAGAGGAAGGAAAAGGTCCCATATAGTCAAAGCCCCAAACATCAAATGGTTCAATAACAAGTGAATAATTCATAGGCATTTCTTGACGTCTACTAATATTACCAATTCTTTGACATTCATCACAAGATAAGACAAACTTACGGGCATCCTTGAAGAGAGTAGGCCAATAAAAACTAGATTGCAGTACCTTATGTGCAGTCCTATCTCCAGCATGGTGTCCTCCATAAGCTTCGGAGTGACACTTGCGTAGGATCTATTCCTGTTCATGCTCAGGTACACAACGTCTAATAACACCATCTACTCCTTTATAAATATATGGGTCATCCCAGTAATGCCTCAAATCATAAAAGAACTTTTTCTTTTGTTGGTATGTGAAACTAGGTGGTATAAACTTAGCAACAATGTAATTTGCATCATCAACATACCATGGAGCAGTATGAGAAGTATTTATGACCTTCAATTGCTCATCAGGAAAGCTACCATCAATAGGTAGTGGGTCATCAACCACATTTTCTAACCTAGACAAGTTGTCTGCAACGGGGTTCTCAGCTCCTTTTCTATCAACAATATGCAAATCAAATTCTTGTAGCAAGAGAACCCATCTAATAAGTCTAGGTTTAGCATCTTTCTTTTCCATAAGATATTTAATAGCAGCATGATCAGTGTGAACAGTTACTTTAGAATCAACAATATAAGGCCTAAACTTATCACAGGCAAATACAACTGCTAAGAAATATTTTTCAGTAGTAGCATAATTTCTTTGAGCATTGTCTAGAGTTTTACTAGCATATTGAATAGCATTTAGTTTCTTATCAACTCTTTGTCCTAGAGCACCTACAGCATAATCACTAGCATCACACATAATTTCAAAGGGTAAATTCCAATCAGGTGGCTGAACAATAGGTGCATAGATCAATGCTTTCTTAAGTATTTCAAATGCTTCTACACAATCATCATCAAAGACAAATGGTATATCTTTTTGTAATAAATTAGTCAGAGGCCGAGAGATTTTTGAGAAGTCCTTAATGAACCTCCTATAAAAACCGGCATGACCAAGGAAACTTCTTATACCTTTGATGTCCTTGGGACATGGCATCTTTTCAATAGCATCAACCTTGGCTTTATCAACTTCAATACCTCTTTCAGAAACTTTATGACCCAAGACAATACCTTCATTAACCATAAAGTGGCACTTATCCTGATTCAAGACAAGATTAGTTTCTTCACATCTCTGCAAAACTCGATCAACGTTGCTCAAGCAATCATCAAAAGAAGATCCATAGACGGAAAAGTCGTCCATGAAAACCTCACAAATCTTTTCACAAAAGTCAGAGAATATAGACATCATGCATCTTTGAAAGGTAGAAGGTGCATTACATAAACCAAAAGGCATACGTCTATAAGCAAAAGTACCAAAAGGGCAAGTAAAAGTAGTCTTTGATTGATCTTTGGCTGACACAGGTATTTGAGAGAAACCAGAATAACCATCTAGAAAGCAAAAATGTGTATGTTTGGATAATCTTTCTAGCATTTGATCGATAAAAGGTAAGGGTAAAGATCCTTTTTAGTAGCCTTATTTAATTTGCGGAAATCAATTACCATCCTATAACCAGTGATAATTCTTTGAGGAATCAATTCATCTTTATCATTAGGAACAACAGTAATACCTCCTTTCTTAGGGACACAATGGACATGACTTACCCACTTACTATCAGCAACGGGATAAATTATACCTGCCTCAAGGAGCTTTAGTATATCCTTTCTTACCACTTCTTACATTTTAGGATTCAGATGACGTTGATGATCACAAACTGGTTTAGCATCTTCTTCCAAATTAATATTATGTTGACATAGAGTGGGACTAATGCCCTTAAGATCATCAAGAGTATACCCAATAGCAGCACGGTGCTTCTTCGGAGTTTTCAATAATCTCTCTTCTTCATGCTCTGAAAGGTTAGCACTAATAATAACAGGATATATCTTTTTCTCATCAAGATAAGCATATTTAAGAGTATCAGGTAACGGTTTAAGCTCAAACATGGGATCACCTTTGGGTGGAGGAGGATCCCCTAGGATTTCAACAGGTAAATTGTTTTTCAGAATAGGTTCCTGTTTAAAGAATACTTCATCTAATTCCCTTCTTTCATTCATAAACATATCATTTTCATGCTCTATCAAATATTGTTCTAAAGGATCACTAGGAGGTGCGGCAATAGAAGCAAGACCAATAATTTCATCCTTACTAGGTAATTCTTCTTCACGGTGTTGTCTACTAAATTTAGAAAAATTAAATTCATGAGTCATATCATCTAAACCGACAGTAACAACATCCCTTTTGCAATCTATGGTAGCATTAACAGTATTTAAGAAGGGTCTACCAAATATAATGGGACAAAAACTATCTTGTGGGGATATTTAGTTTTCCCACACAAGACTTCAACATCTCTAACAATTCCCATTGGTGAAATAGTATCTCTATTAGCAAGTATAATTGTGACATCAATATCTTCTAACTCAGCGGGTGCAATGTCATGCATAATTTCTTTGTATAAGTAAATAGGTATTGCACTAGCAAAGCACCCATATCACACAAGCCATGATAACAATGATCTCCTATTTTAACAGAAATAATAGGCATGCCTACCACAAGTCTAGGTTTATCTGTATCACGGGGTTTAGCAATTCTAGCAGTTTCATTACAGAAATAAATAACATGCCCATCTATATTATCAGACAAGAGATCTTTAACAATAGCAATATTAGGTTCAACTTTAACTTGCTCAGGAGGTGTATATGTTTTAATATTGCTTTTACGAACCACAGTTGAATCTTTAGCATGATCCTTTACCCTAACAGGGAAAGGCGGTTTCTCAACAAAAGAAGTAGGAACAATAGGATCATTATAAGTAATAGTCTTTTCTTCAACTTTAATAGGTGCAGCTACTTTTACTTCTATGGGAGGATGCTATTTAAACCACTTCTCCTTGGGGAGATCAACATAAGCAGCAAAAGATTCACAGAAAGAAGCTACTATCTCAGAGTCAAGTCCATATTTAGTGCTAAATTTACGAAAAATATCGGTATCCATAAAAGATTTAACACAATCAAAACTAGGTGTGATACCCGACTCCTTACCATTTTCGAGGTCCCAATCTTCGGAGTTGCGTTTAATTCTTTCCAATAAATCCCATTTGAATTCAATAGTCGTCATCATAAAAGAGCCAGCACAAGAAGTATCAAGCATGGCGCGATTGTTACCAGAAAGCCGAGCATAAAAAATTTGAATAATCATTTCTCTTGAGAGCTCATGATTGGGGCATGAATATAACATTGATTTAAGCCTCCCCCAAGCTTGAGCGATGCTTTCTCCTTCGCGAGGCCAAAAATTATATATATAATTGCGATCACGATGAACAAGATGCATAGGATAAAACTTTTGATGAAATTCCAATTTCAATCGTTTGTAGTTCCAAGACTCCATATCATCACATAGCCTATACCATGTCGATGCATCTCCCCTCAAAGATAAAGGGAAGATCTTCTTCTTAACAACATCTCCGGGTACACCTGCAAGATTAAATATTCCACGAACTTCATCCACATATATTAGATGCTCATCAGGATGTTTTGTTCCATCTCCTAAAAAAGGATTAGCTAGCAGTTTTTCTACCATACCCAAAGGAATTTCAAAGCAAGCATTTTCATTTTCAGTAGGTTCAGTAGGTTGAGGAGCAACTCTTTGCTCTACTGGTCGGGGTGAAGATACCCCGAACAAGCCCCTCAGAGGATTACTTTCCATAGTAACAAGTGACAGTAAATTTCATCACACTATATAAATTTTTCCATACCAAATTCCACCTACCAAAGGTGCTTCAGTCCCCGGCAACGGCACCAGAAAAGAGTCTTGATGACCCACAAGTATAGGGGATCTATCGTAGTCATTTCGATAAGTAAGAGTGTCGAACCCAACGAGGAGCAGAAGGAAATGATAAGCGGTTTCCAGCAAGGTATTCTCTGCAAGTACTGAAATAAGTGGTAACAGATAGTTTTGTGATAAGATAATTTGTAACGAGCAACAAGTAACAAAAGTAAATAAAGTGCAGCAAGGTGGCCCAATCTTTTGTAGCAAAGGACAAGCCTGGACAAACTCTTATATGATGTAAAGCGCTCCCGAGGACACATGGGAATATCGTCAAGCTAGTTTTCATCACGCTCATATGATTCGCGTTCGGTACTTTGATAATTTGGTATGTGGGTGGACCGGTGCTTGGGTGCTGCCCTTACTTGGACAAGCATCCCACTTATGATTAACCTCTATTGCAAGCATCCGCAACTACAACAAAAGTATTAAGGTAAACCTAACCATAGCATGAAACATATGGATCCAAATCAGCCCCTTACGAAGCAACGCATAAACTAGGGTTTAAGCTTCTGTCACTCTAGCAACCCATCATCTACTTATTACTTCCCAATGCCTTCCTCTAGGCCCAATTAATGGTGAAGTGTCATATAGTCGACGTTCACATAACACCACTAGAGGACAGACAACATACATCTTATCAAAATATCGAACGAATACCAAATTCACATGACTACTAATAGCAAGACTTCTCACATGTCCTCAGGAACAAAAGTAACTACTCACAAAGCATAAACATGTTCATAATCAGAGGGGTATTAATGTGCATATAGGATCTGAACATATGATCTTCCACCAATTAAACCAACTAGCATCAACTACAAGGAGTAATTAACACTACTAGCAACCTACTAGCACCAATCCCGGACTTGGAGACAAGAATTGGATACAAGAGATGAACTAGGGTTTTGACATGAGATGGTGCTGATGAAGATGTTGATGGAGATTGCCCTCTCCCGATTAGAGGAGCGTTGGTGATGACGATGACAGGGTTCTCAGCTCCCTTTCTATGAACAATATGTAAGTCAAATTCTTGTAGCAAGAGAACCCATCTAATAAGTTCTAGGTTTAGCATCTTTCTTTTCATAAGATATTTAATAGCAGCATGATCAGTGCGAATAGTTACTTTAGAATCAACAATATAAGGTCTGAACTTATCACAAGCAATATACCTACTAAGAATTCTTTTTCAGTAGTAGCATAATTTCTTGAAGCATTGTCTAGGGTTTTACTAGAATATTAACATTTAATTTCTTATCAACTCTTTCCCTAGAACAGCACCTACAGCATAATCACTAGCATCACACATAATTTCAAAGGGTAAATTCCAATCAGGTGGCTAACAAGGTGCAGAGATCAATGCTTTCTTAAGAATTTCAAATGCTTCTACACAATCACCGTCAAAAACAAATGGTATATCTTTTTGTAATAAATTAGTCAGAGGCCGAGAAATTTTTGAGAAGTCCTTAATGAACCTCCTATAAAATCCGGCATGACCAAGGAAACTTCTTATACCTTTGATGTCCTTGGGACATGGCATCTTCTCAATAGCATCAACCTTGGCTTTATCAACCTCAATACCTCTTTCAGAAACTTTGTGCCCCAAGACAATACCTTCAGTAACCATAAAGTGGCACTTTTCCCAGTTCAAGACAAGATTAGTTTCTTCACATCTCTGCAAAACTCGATCAAGGTTGCTCAAGCAATCATCGAAAGAAGATCCATGGACCGATAAGTCGTCCATGAAAACCTCACAAATCTTTTCACAAAAGTCAGAGAATATAGCCATCATGCATCTTTGAAAGGTAGCAGGTGCATTACATAAACCAAAAGGCATACGTCTATAAGCAAAAGTACCAAAAGGGCATGTAAAAGTAGTCTTTGATTGATCTTTGGCTGACACAGGTATTTGAGAGAAACCAGAATAACCATCTAGAAAGCAAAAATGTGTATGTTTGGATAGTCTTTCTAGCATTTGATCGATAAAAGGTAAGGGGTAATGATCCTTTTTAGTGGCCTTATTTAATTTGCGGAAATCAATTACCATCCTATAACCTGTAATAATTCTTTGAGGAATCAATTCATCTTTATCATTAGGAAACAGTAATACCTCCCTTCTTAGGGACACAATGGACAGGACTTACCCACTGACTATCAGCAACGGGATAGATTATACCTGCCTCAAGGGCTTTAGTATTTCCTTTCTTACCACTTCTTTTATTTTAGGATTCAGCCGCGTTGATGATCACGAACTGGTTTAGCATCTTCTTCCAAATTAATTTTATGTTGACATAGAGTGGGACTAATGCCCTTAAGATCATCAAGAGTATACCCAATAGCAGCACGGTGCTTCTTCAGAGTTTTCAATAATCTCTCTTCCTCATGCTCTGAAAGGTTAGCACTAATAATAACAGGATATATCTTTTTCTCATCAAGATAAGCATATTTAAGAGTATCAGGTAACGGTTTAAGCTCAAACACGGGATCACCCTTGGGTGGAGGAGGATCCCCTAAGATTTCAACAGGTAAATTGTTTTTCAGAATAGGTTCCTGTTTAAAGAATACTTCATCTAATTCCCTTCTTTCATTCATAAACATATCATTTTCATGGTCTAGCAAATATTGTTCTAAAGGATCACTAGGAGGTACGGCAATAGAAGCAAGACCAATAATTTCATCCTTACTAGGTAATTCTTCTTCACGGTGTTGTCTACTAATTTAGAAATTAAATTCATGAGTCATATCATCTAAACCGATAGTAACACATCTTTTGCAATCTATGGTAGCATTAACAGTATTTAAGAAGGGTCTACCAAATATAATGGGACAAAAGTTATCTTGTGGGGAACCAAGAACAAGAAAATCAGCAGGATATTTAGTTTTCCCACACAAGACTTCAACATCTCTAATAATTCCCATTGGTGAAATAGTATCTCTATTGGCAAGTTTAATTGTGACATCAATATCTTCTATCTCAGCGGGTGCAATATCATGCATAATTTCTTTGTATAAGGAATGAGGTATTGCGCTTGCACTAGCACCCATATCATATAAGCCATGATAACAATGATCTCATGTTTCAACAGAAATAATAGGCACGCCTACCACAGGTCTAGGTTTATCTTCAGCATCAGGTTTAGCAATTCTAGCAGTTTCATCATAGAAATAAATAACATGCCCATCAATATTATCGGCCAAGAGATCTTTAACCATAGCAATTTTAGGTTCAACTTTAATTTTCTCAGGGGGTTTAGGTGTCTTAATATTACTTTTGTTGACTACAGTTGAAGCTTTAGCATGTTCCTTTATTCTAACAGGGAATGGTGACTTCTCAATATAAGCAGCAGGAACAACATGATCATCGTAAGTGATAGTCTTTTCTTCAACTTTCATAGGTGCAACTACTTTTACTTCAATGGGAGGATTATATTAAACACTTCTCCTAGGGAGATCCATGATGAAGGAAATATGCCCTAGAGGCAATAATAAAGTTATTATTTATTTCCTTATATCATGATAAATGTTTATTATTCATGCTAGAATTGTATTAACCGGAAACATAATACATGTGTGAATACATAGACAAACAGAGTGTCACTAGTATGCCTCTACTTGACTAGCTCGTTAATCAAAGATGGTTATGTTTCCTAACCATGAACAAAGAGTTGTTATTTGATTAACGAGGATCACATCATTAGTTGAATGATCTGATTGACATGACCCATTCCATTAGCTTAGCACCCGATCGTTTAGTATGTTGCTATTGCTTTCTTCATGACTTATACATGTTCCTATGACTATGAGATTATGCAACTCCCGTTTACCGGAGGAACACTTTGTGTGCTACCAAATGTCACAACGTAACTGGGTGATTATAAAGGAGCTCTACAGGTGTCTCCAAAGGTACATGTTGGGTTGGCGTATTTCGAGATTAGGATTTGTCACTCCGATTGTCGAAGAGGTATCTCTGGGCCCTCTCGGTAATGCACATCACATAAGCCTTGCAAGCATTACAACTAATATGTTAGTTGTGAGATGATGTATTACGGAACGAGTAAAGAGACTTGCCGTAACGAGATTGAACTAGGTATTGGATACCGACGATCGAATCTCGGGCAAGTAACATACCGATGACAAAGGGAACAACGTATGTTGTTATGCGGTCTAACCGATAAAGATCTTTGTAGAATATGTAGGAACCAATATGGGCATCTAGGTCCCACTATTGGTTATTGACTGGAGACGTGTCTCGGTCATGTCTACATTGTTCTCGAACCGTAGGGTCCGCATGCTTAGGGTTTCGATGACAGTTATGTTATGAGTTTATGTATTTTGATGTACCGAAGGTTGTTCGGAGTCCCGGATGTCATCACGGACATGACGAGGAGTCTCGAAATGGTCGAGACATAAAGATCAATATATTGGGCGACTATATTCGGACACCGGAATTGTTCCGGGTGATTTCGGATAAAACCGGAGTGCCGGAGGGGTTACCGGAACCCCCCGGGGAAGTAATGGGCCTTAGTGGGCCTGAGGGGAGAGAGAGGGCAGTAGCCCAGGAGGTGGCGCGCCCCCCCTCATGGGGACTCCGAATAGGACTAAGAGGGGGGCGCGGCCCCCCCCTTTCCCTCTCGCTCTCCCTCTCTTTCCTTCCCCCCTCTCTATTCCTAGTTGGACTAGGAAAAGGGGAGTCCTACTCCCTGCGCCGGTAGAACATCATCATCGTCACCACGCCATCGTGCTGACGGAACTCCTTCCCCGACGCTTTGCTGGATCGGAGCCCGGGGGGTCATCGAGCTGTACGTGTGCTAAGAACTCGGAGGTGCCGGAGTAACGGTGCTTGGATCGGTCGGATCGGGAAGACGTACGACTACTTCCTCTACGTTGTGTCAACGCTTCCGTTGTCGATCTACAGGGTACGTAGATCACACTCTCCCCTCTCGTTGCTATGCATCACCATGATCTTGCGTGTGCGTATGAAATTTTTGAAATTACTACGTTCCCCATTAGTGGCATCCGAGCCTTTGTTGTTGAGAGAGATGCGGTGTTATATGCACGAGTAGAACACAAGTGAGTTGTGGGCGTATAAGTCATACTGCTTACCAGCATGTCATACTTTGGTTCGGCGGTATTGTTGGACGAAGCGGCCCGGACCGACATTACGCGTACGCTTATGCGAGACCGGTTCTCCCGACGTGCTTTGCACATAGGTGGCTTGCGGGTGACAGTTTCTCCAACTTTAGTTGAACCGAGTGTGGCTACGCCCGGTCCTTGCGAAGGTTAAAACAGCACCAACTTGACAAACTATCGTTGTGGTTTTGATGCGTAGGTAAGATTGGTTCTTGCTTAAGCCCGTAGCAGCCACGTAAAACTTGCAACAACAAAGTAGAGGACGTCTAACTTGTTTTTGCAGGGCATGTTGTGATGTGATATGGTCAAGACATGATGCTAAATTTTATTGTATGAGATGATCATGTTTTGTAACCGAGTTATCGGCAACTGGCAGGAGCCATATGGTTGTCGCTTTATTGTATGCAATGCAATCGCGCTGTAATGCTTTACTTTATCACTAAGCGGTAGCGATAGTCGTGGAAGCATAAGATTGACGAGACGACAACGATGCTACGATGGAGATCAAGGTGTCGCGCCGGTGACGATGGTGATCATGACGGTGCTTCGAAGATGGAGATCACAAGCACAAGATGATGATGGCCATATCATATCACTTATATTGATTGCATGTGATGTTTATCTTTTATGCATCTTATCTTGCTTTGATTGACGGTAGCATTATAAGATGATCTCTCACTAATTATCAAGAAGTGTTCTCCCTGAGTATGCACCGTTGCGAAAGTTCTTCGTGCTGAGACACCACGTGATGATCGGGTGTAGGCTCTACGTTCAAATACAACGGGTGCAAAACAGTTGCACACGCGGAATACTCAGGTTATACTTGACGAGCCAAGCATATACAGATATGGCCTCGGAACACGGAGACCGAAAGGTCGAGCGTGAATCATATAGTAGATATGATCAACATAGTGATGTTCACCAATGAAACTACTCCATCTCACGTGATGATCGGACATGGTTTAGTTGATTTGGATCACGTATCACTTAGAGGATTAGAGGGATGTCTATCTAAGTGGGAGTTCTTAAGTAAATTAATTGAACTTAAATTTATCATGAACTTAGTACCTGATAGTATCTTGTTTGTTTATGTTGATTGTAGATAGATGGCCCGTGCTGTTGTTCCGTTGAATTTTAATGCGTTCCTTGAGAAAGCAAAGTTGAAAGATGATGGTAGCAATTCCACGGACTGGGTCCGTAACTTGAGGATTATCCTCATTGCTGCACAGAAGAATTACGTCCTGGAAGCACCGCTGGGTGCCAGGCCTGCTGCTGGAGCAACACCAGATGTTATGAACGTCTGGCAGAGCAAAGCTGATGACTACGCGATAGTTCAGTGTGCCATGCTTTACGGCTTAGAATCGGGACTTCAACGACGTTTTGAACGTCATGGAGCATATGAGATGTTCCAGGAGTTGAAGTTAATATTTCAAGCAAATGCCCGGATTGAGAGATATGAAGTCTCCAATAAGTTCTATAGCTGCAAGATGGAGGAGAACAGTTCTGTCAGTGAGCATATACTCAAAATGTCTGGGTATAATAATCACTTGATTCAATTGGGAGTTAACCTTCCAGATGATTGCGTCATTGACAGAATTCTCCAATCACTGCCACCAAGCTACAAGAGCTTCGTGATGAACTATAATATGCAAGGGATGAATAAGACTATTCCCGAGCTCTTCGCAATGCTGAAGCTGCGGAGGTAGAAATCAAGAAGGAGCATCAAGTGTTGATGGTCAACAAGACCACTAGTTTCAAGAAAAAGGGCAAAGGGAAGAAGAAGGGGAACTTCAAAAAAACAGCAAGCAAGTTGCTACTCAAGAAGAAACCCAAACCTGGACCTAAGCCTGAAACTGAGTGCTTCTATTGCAAGCAGACTGGTCACTGGAAGCGGAACTGCCCCAAGTATTTGGCGGATAAGAAGGATGGCAAGGTGAACAAAGGTATATGTGATATACATGTTATTGATGTGTACCTTACTAATGCTCGCAGTAGCACCTGGGTATTTGATACTGGTTCTGTTGCTAATATTTGCAACTCGAAACAGGGACTACGGATTAAGCGAAGATTGGCTAAGGACGAGGTGACGATGCGCGTGGGAAAGGTTCCAAAGTCGATGTGATCGCAGTCGACGCTACCTCTACATCTACCTTCGGGATTAATATTAGACCTAAATAATTGTTATTTGGTGCCAGCGTTAAGCATGAACATATATCTGGATCTTGTTTGATGCGAGACGGTTATTCATTTAAATCAGAGAATAATGGTTGTTCTATTTATATGAGTAATATCTTTTATGGTCATGCACCCTAAGAGTGGTCTATTTTTTATTGAATCTCGATAGTAGTGACACACATATTCATAATGTTGAAGCCAAAAGATGCAGAGTTGATAATGATAGTGCAACTTATTTGTGGCACTGCCGTTTAGGTCATATCGGTGTAAAGCGCATGAAGAAACTCCATACTGATGGACTTTTGGAACCACTTGATTATGAATCACTTGTACTTGCGAACCATGCCTCATGGGCAAGATGACTAAAACACCGTTCTCCCGGTACTATGGAGAGAGCAACAGATTTGTTGGAAATCATACATACAGATGTATGTGGTCCGATGAATATTGAGGCTCGTGGCGGATATCGTTATTTTCTCACCTTCACAGATGACTTAAGCAGCTATGGGTATATCTACTTAATGAAACATAAGTCTGAAACATTTGAAAAGTTCAAAGAATTTCAGAGTGAAGTTGAAAATCATCATAACAAGAAAATAAAGTTTCTACGATCTGATCGTGGAGGAGAATATTTGAGTTACGAGTTTGGTGTACATTTGAAAATGTGGAATAGTTTCGCAACTCACGCCACCCGGAACACCACAGCGTAATGGTGTGTCCGAACGTCGTAATCGTACTTTACTAGATATGGTGCGATCTATGATGTCTCTTACTGATTTACCGCTATCGTTTTGGGGTTATGCTTTAGAGACGGCCGCATTCACGTTAAATAGGGCACCATCAAAATCCGTTGAGACGACGCCTTATGAACTGTGGTTTGGCAAGAAACCAAAGTTGTCGTTTCTGAAAGTTTGGGGCTGCGATGCTTATGTGAAAAAGCTTCAACCTGATAAGCTCGAACCCAAATCGGAGAAATGTGTCTTCATAGGATATCCAAAGGAGACTATTGGATACACCTTCTATCACAGATCCGAAGGCAAACTTTTGTTGCTAAATTCGGAAACTTTCTAGGAGAAGGAGTTTCTCTCGAAAGAAGTGAGTGGGAGGAAAGTAGAACTTGACGAGGTAACTGTACCTACTCCCTATGTGGAAAGTAGTGCATCACAGAAAAATTTCTGACACCTACACCAGTTAGTGAGGAAGCTAATGATGATGATCATGAAACTTCAGAACAAGATACTACTGAACCTCGTAGATCAACCAGAGTGAGATCCGCGCCAGAGTGGTACGGTAATCCTGTTCTGGAAGTCATGCTACTAGATCATGATGAACCTGCGAACTATGAAGAAGCGATGGTGAGCCCAGATTCCGCAAAATGGCTTGAAGCCATGAAATCTGAGATGGGATCCATGTATGAGAACAAAGTGTGGACTTTGGTTGACTTGCCCGATGATCGGCAAGCAATTGAGAATAAATGGATCTTCAAGAAGAAGACTGACGCTGACGGTAATATTACTGTCTACAAAGCTCGACTTGTCGCAAAGGTTTTCGGACAAGTTCAAGGGATTGACTACGATGAGACCTTCTCACCCGTAGCGATGCTTAAGTCTTTCCGAATCATGTTAGCAATTGCCGCATTATTATGATTATGAAATTTGGCAGATGGATGTCAAAACTGCATTCCTGAATGGATTTCTGGAAGAAGAGTTGTATATGATGCAACCAGAAGGTTTTGTCGATCCAAAGGGAGCTAACAAAGTGTGCAAGCTCCAGCGATCCATTTATGGACTGGTGCAAGCCTCTCGGAGTTGGAATAAATGCTTTGATAGTGTGATCAAAGCATTTGGTTTTATACAGACTTTTGGAGAAGCCTGTATTTACAAGAAAGTGAGTGGGAGCTCTGTAGCATTTCTGATATTATATGTGGATGACATATTACTAATTGGAAATGATAGAATTTCTGGATAGCATAAAGGGATACTTGAATAAGAGTTTTTCAATGAAAGACCTCGGTGAAGCTGCTTACATATTAGGCAATTAAGATCTATAGAGATAGATCAAGACGCTTAATTGACTTTCACAAGCACATACCTTGACAAAGTTTTGAAGAAGTTCAAAATGGATCAAGCAAAGAAAGGTTCTTGCCTGTGTTACAAGGTGTGAAGTTGAGTAAGACTCAATGCCCGACCACTGCAGAAGATAGAGAGAAAATGAAAGATGTTCCCTATGCTTCAGCCATAGGCTCTATCATGTATGCAATGTTGTGTACCAGACCTGATGTGTGCCTTGCTATAAGTCTTAGCAGGGAGGTACCAAAGTAATCCAGGAGTGGATCACTGGACAGGGTCAAGAATCCAATACCTGAAAAGAGCTATCGTAAAAGGTTACGTTGATGCAAGCTTTGACACTGATCCGGACGATTCTAAATCGCAAACCGGATACGTGTTTACATTAAACGGTGGAGCTGTCAGTTGGTGCAGTTCTAAACAAAGCGTTGTAGCGGGATCTACATGTGAAGCGGAGTACATAGCTGCTTCGGAAGCAGCAAATGAAGGAGTCTGGATGAAGGAGTTCATATCCGATCTAGGTGTCATACCTAGTGCATCGGGTCCAATGAAAATCTTTTGTGACAATACTGGTGCAATTGCCTTGGCAAAGGAATCCAGATTTCACAAGAGAACCAAGCACATCAAGAGACGCTTCAATTCCATCCGGGATCTAGTCCAGGTGGGAGACATAGAGATTTGCAAGATACATACGGATCTGAATGTTGCAGACCCGTTGACTAAGCCTCTTCCACGAGCAAAACATGATCAGCACCAAGGCTCCATGGGTGTTAGAATCATTACTGTGTAATCTAGATTATTGACTCTAGTGCAAGTGGGAGACTGAAGGAAATATGCCCTAGAGGCAATAATGAAGTTATTATTTATTTCCTTATATCATGATAAATGTTTATTATTCATGCTAGAATTGTATTAACCGGAAACATAATACATGTGTGAATACATAGACAAACAGAGTGTCACTAGTATGCCTCTACTTGACTAGCTCGTTAATCAAAGATGGTTATGTTTCCTAACCATGAACAAGGAGTTGTTATTTGATTAACGGGATCACATCATTAGGTGAATGATCTGATTGACATGACCCATTCCATTAGCTTAGCACCCGATCGTTTAGTATGTTGCTATTGCTTTCTTCATGACTTATACATGTTCCTATGACTATGAGATTATGCAACTCCCGTTTGCCGGAGGAACACTTTGTGTGCTACCAAACGTCACAACGTAACTGGGTGATTATAAAGGTGCTCTACAGGTGTCTCCAAAGGTACATGTTGGGTTGGCGTATTTCGAGATTAGGATTTGTCACTCCGATTGTCGGAGAGGTATCTCTGGGCCCTCTCGGTAATGCACATCACATAAGCCTTGCAAGCATTGCAACTAATGAGTTAGTTGCGAGATGATGTATTACGGAACGAGTAAAGAGACTTGCGGTAACGAGATTGAACTAGGTATTGAGATACCGACGATCGAATCTCGGGCAAGTAACATACCGATGACAAAGGGAACAACGTATGTTGTTATGCGGTCTGACCGATAAAGATCTTCGTAGAATATGTAGGAGCCAATATGAGCATCCAGGTTCCGCTATTGGTTATTGACCGGAGACGTGTCTCGGTCATGTCTACATTGTTCTCGAACCTGTAGGGTCCGCACGCTTAAGGTTTCGATGACAGTTATATTATGAGTTTATGAGTTTTGATGTACCGAAGTTAGTTCGGAGTCCCGGATGTGATCACGGACATGACGAGGAGTCTCAAAATGGTCGAGACATAAATATTGATATATTGGACAGCTATATTCGGACACCGGAAGTGTTCCGGGGAAGTTTCGGATAAAATAGGAGCACCGGGGGGTTACCGGAACCCCCCGGGGGGTTAATGGGCCTCATGGGCCTAAAGTGGAAAAGAGGAGGGGCTGCCAGGGCAGGCCGCGCGCCCCCTCTCCCCCTAGTCCGAATTGGACAAGGAGGGAGGGGCGGCGCCCCCCTCTCCTCTCTCCCTTCCTTCCCCCTCTCCTACTTGGACAAGGAAAGGGAGGGGAGTCCTACTCCCGGTAGGAGTAGGACTCCTCCTGCGCGCCTCCTACTAGGGCCGGCCGCACCCCTCCTTGGATCCTTTATATACGGAGGCAAGAGGCACCCCATCGACACAAGTTGATCCACGTGATCATATTCTTAGCCGTGTGTGGTGCCCCCTTCCACCATAGTCCTCGATAATATTGTAGCGGTGCTTAGGCGAAGCCCTGCGACAGTAGAACATCAAGATCGTCACCACGCCGTCGTGCTGACGGAACTCTTCCCCGACACTTTGCTGGATCGGAGTCCGGGGATCGTCATCGAGCTGAACGTGTGCTAGAACTCGGAGGTGCCGTAGTTTCGGTGCTTGATCGGTCGGGCCGTGGAGACGTACGACTACATCAACCAAGTTAACGCTTCCGTTGTCGATCTACAAGTGTACGTAGATCACACTCTTCCCCTCTTGTTGCTATGCATCACCATGATCTTGCGTGTGCGTAGGAATTTTTTTGAAATTACTACGTTACCCAACAGAACATGCATTAAAATTAATCAACACCGAATGCAAGCATGAGTAGGATATAATGTACCATGAACATAAATATCGTAGGAGGCTATGTTGAT
>NC_053023.1:548725842-548740503 GCF_003073215.2 Triticum urartu
TAGAAGATTTGAACACAAAGATAGTGTCCGGCTCTGCAAAAAAGTTCCACATATTGCCATAGAGAGAATAATGTTCACACCAATCTAATCTGCCTGACGTATTCCGTAGCATGACAACACCACGGCCAAGCCTTTATTCGAATCGTTTTATTATCCCACCTCAGCGTGTCATGCGAGGCGGTTTCCTTGGCACGTCTTGTTAAAGCAGAGATCGTGTCCCCTTATTCCGGGATTCTCATCAATACGGGCGTGGGTAACCCAACCGCTTCTAGGACTCCTAGACTATAGGCAAGTCCAAACGGCCACGGAGAGGACGCTTGATATTCACCCTCTTTATAAAGGGACAAGGCTTTTATTTTTCCCTCCCGTGCTCAATCGAATCCTTCCCCCACCTCAAGCTCAAACACCCAAAGTTCAGGTCAGGTGCTCCGAACCTTTAATCATGTCCGGATCTAGCCTTCAAGGCCGATGGTGCCTTCCTCCGTCACGGAAGAAGACATCAAAAAGTTGAGGGAGGCCAGATATCTGACCGCCGAGGTTTGCATCGGCTGCCTGCCCGAGGGCAGGCCGTCCCCTCCCCCGAACCCAACGAGAACGTCGTGTTCGTCTCCCACTTCCTCCGAGGTCTAGGCCTTGCTCTGGATCCTTTCGTCAGGGGTTTGATGTTTTATTACGGGCTAGATTTCCATGATCTAGCTCCGGACTCCTTTCTTCATATCACGACATTTATTGTCGTGTGTGAGGCCTTCCTCCGGGTTACCCCTCACTTTGGCCTGGCTCAAGACCTTTGAAGTAAAGCCGAAGATGATCGAGGGGCAACATGCAGCGTGCGGAGGTGCCTCAATATGCAAGATGACGGGAGCTCCATGGCCCAAAGGTTCCATTCCAGAGGTGTCTGAATTGTGGCAACAGGAGTGGTTCTACATCACGGCTCCTAGAAGTGCCAAGTGGGCGGCCGCCCCCTTTCCGCTCGGGCCCTCCACCACAACTGATGTCATGGATTAGCAGAGGTCTGAGCTGGGGTCCAGCCAAGGACGTGCCTATACTGCAAAGCCGCATTCGAGATCTCTTCAATGGAGATTTTCAGTTTGGTTGCGGTAACACAAGTTATGCTGGTTTCGTCAAGTCCAGCCTTGCAAACGTCGGCCCCTTCGCTTGTGGGAGTTCAATCCCGAGGGACCGCGTGTCATTCAAAATTTCCTCGGCCTGACGCACAGGGAGATGTACAAGTCATTCTTCGACCTCAGGTAGAGTGTCCGGAAATCACCGAGGACGTG
Source organism: Triticum urartu (assembly GCF_003073215.2). NCBI lineage: Eukaryota > Viridiplantae > Streptophyta > Magnoliopsida > Poales > Poaceae > Triticum > Triticum urartu. The sequence goes on from NC_053023.1 coordinate 548,727,120, forward strand.
GGCCTGAGCAGTAACCGCGCCGCCGAACAGGTAAGGAATCTTCCGGCCGAACATACTATCTCTCATTTGTTACGAAGTTATTTCTGAGAGTTCGCTTTTTGACCAGGACTGGCTAACAAAGGCGAAGTTGATTCGGTGTTCGGCCCCCCTCCCTGAGGGTTTGGACAATCCGGTATTGGAAAAGATGCTCCAGGTCGCACCTTGCCCGGAGCCCTTGAAGGAAGATACTGGGGAGGATAATACGGGCGGACGCGGGCCCCCAACGCTGCCCATTCTAACCGAGGGAGCGAGCGTCTCCATGAAGGAAGACGACCGGAGGAGGAAAAGGACTGCGCCCGGGGATTCGGAAGCCGAAGCTTCCAAACGGGAGAAGAAGTCTCCCACAGAGGGTCCTACCTTGGGGGTGCTTTTGCCGCACAAAGTCCGCGGGGGGATCAATTCTCCAGCGAGTCGTAAGTGACCCGAAATACTTTAATAGTACAGGTATGCCATCTTTTTCTTCTGAGAAAATAACCACCGCATATATCTTTGCAGTTCGGGCCTTAGCCCCTCTCAAATGAGCTCGTCTTCGGGGGATCTTCTTCCAGAGATGATGGAGAGCGAAACGCCTCCTCCGGACTCCTCCGCTCCGGAAGCGGGCGACCCCGAAGTGTCGTCGCGGAGGGCCTCTCCGAGTCCGGTGAGGCCAGAAGATAATCCCATTGACCCCCGAAGCTCCCAGTGTCCGGCTCCCGAAGAGAGCAGACAAAAGAGTCCGACACCGTCTGGTGTGCGATCGGATGTTCTGAGGGAGTTGGTGGGGCGAGCGGCCATCTCAGATGAACACCGTGTGCTGATGAATACGGTGATGGAGAGAATCTCGTCCGCCGAAAGCGGATTGCATGAAGCTTTTATGAGTCTACTGACAGGCTTTGAGGTACGTAAAATAATGTATGATAGTCCTGCACATGCTAGGTGTGCCCTGTGTAGATAGTAGCCCCTGAGACTCTGGTTGTCGTCGGAAACGACGACGAACAGAGGATCATATTCCCAGGTAATAACCATACTGCCTCTATGTGCAGGTGATGGAAGCTCCGGTGGCTAGCCGGACTAGCGAGTTTGCCCATTTAAAACGGCAGTTGGATGCGGCAGACGCCGACATCGAGCTTGTTAACAAAAGGCTTGACGAGGCACAGGGTAAGTGTCATTATCTGGTAAACGCCACATAGTAAGAGCAGCATGATGCCAGTATCTTTAATATGTTGTGACTGCAGATGGAGCTGCCACTGTTGAAGCCTTGCGGGCAGAACTTGCCCGAGCCAAGGAACAAGCGAGGTTTGGTAATGCGGCTGCTTTGAAGGCGGCCGAAGAGTTGAAAGCCGAGAAGGCCGCGCATGGCGAGAGCCGAGATAAGATGGCCAAGATGGCCATAGAATTAAAAGCCGCCGCCGACCGTTGCCGGGTTCTTGAAAAGGAAAACCTAGCGAAGGCATCGGACCTTGAGAAGGCTGCTGCGACGAGAAAAGACATCCGCTCTGCTATGAGGGCGAAGAAGGAGGAGCTGCGGGAAGCCGGGGGATATTGTAGCTGGGAAATCCTTTATGTTGCGGAGGAAGTTCGGAGATCCACGGTATGCCTCTCTGGATCGGCTGTGGAGTTCGGAGGATGTGTATATGGATTTGGCGGCGAGCGCTGCCGATGCGGCCAAGTACTTCCAGGGTCAGACGGACCGTGAAGTGGACCAGCTGTTTTGGACACAATTCCATTCTCCCGAGCGTCCGCTTTTCATTGACTGACCAATTAGCCGAATGGGCCGAACTGAATAGGTTGTCCGGACTCGCCATGAGGTCTGTTGTGGATCAGCTATGGCCGGAAAGGCCAAAACCGAACAGCTATTTCAGCTTGGTGCAGCAGTTCCTTGACGTGGTGCCGCACATTAATGCGATGAAGAGGTCGGCGTGCATAGAGGGCTCACGGATGGCCTTTGCCCGTGTTAAAGCATACTGGGCGGAGATGGATGCTACCACTGTTGCAGCGCGGGATTCGGCCATAGGTCGAATGGCTGCTGAGCACTACTTTGAAGAAGTTCTTGAGGGTGCTCGTTTGATAGAGACCCAGTGCTCAAAAAATATTATGTTTGAGTGATATGTAATCTCATTGTAAGCGAAATGCTTTTATAAATTTTTATAAGGCTATTTTTATACTTTTGCCTGAAAGTAATATGATGCCTCCTGGGCGGCCGTTTATGTATACATGTGTATAACCTGAAAGATTGCAGCCGTCGGCTTCAACCCCCACGCATATAATGCGGAGGTGCTCGCAAAAAACGCGTTCACACTTAACCCAACGTCTTGGTCCTATTAAGGAGGTGATAGCGGAGCGAGCGAGGCAACCGGACTATAATGCTTTAGCACTTTCACTTAGCCATAGGAGTTTGACAGTGGGGCTACTAGATAGCCCCTGGTGGCTCCGCACTCTCCCGATCCCGGGTGCGTACATGCCTGGCCGGAAAACAGCCCTTCGTTAAGGCGGAGGAATTCTAACATTCCAACAGGTCATCGAGTGGTTGACCAGTCTCACGCTATATCATGACAGTCAGTTTTCGGCTTTCTCTACTGAGGTGCTCGTCCGGATGAACCAGGGCACAATCGCAGTAGTTCTCCTGGTGCTACCTTAGCCGGTAAAGCGGAACGTAAGGCACCAAAACACAGGAGCCGGGCAAACCCAACATTTGACCAAAGACAATGATTCGGAGCTGATGCATATAGGGCCAAACTCGCGACGCCGAACACTCCCTAAGGTATTCGGTCTTTGTGGTATAAACCGGGCCTAAATAATGGCCTTTGTAAGAAGCCCCTTGTGTCCAGGTACATGCATTGTTCTGGCGTGGCCACATGCCAAGACGTCAGCATCCTTCTCAACGGTGGATATGTATCAACAAGAGACAGTAAAAAAGGTTTACGCAGGGTCTTAATCTAAAAAGAATCCTTGGAGCGGGTCCCTGCTGCACGTCTGCGCCTGTGTCTCCGTTGTGCCATATCCTGGACGGGTGTAGCACGATGATCGTCTGTAAAAGAGAGGAATTTAGGTGAAAAAGTTGTCGTGCAAAAAGATAGTTTTTAAAGAAACCATGTATAATTCAAGATGAGAAAAAATTGCCACTTGTCTGCGCGCGTTGAGCCCCTTGTATTGACAAATAGGGGTGTGACCATTTATTCGGTATAAATAGCGGCGCCGGACTTGATTAGTTGTGTCTGAGGTCTTGACGACCTATTGGATGCTTTCGCTGGTCCGGGCGCCTTTAGTGTGCGGCTGCCAAGGCAGCCGCACTCTCTTCGGCGCACAGAGATCGCTTGATATTTCCGTTCACTGAAATGATGCCACGTGGACCGGGCATCTTGAGTGTGAGGGAGGCGTAGTGTGGTATTGCATTAAAGCGAGCGAAAGCTTCAGTCGAGCAGTGCTTGATAGCCACTTTGGAACGGAGCGATGTGGAAGGTTAAATGCTCGCGACGGAAGTTATCGGGGGAGCCGAATATAACTTGTAGTAGGAGGGAGCCCGTACAACGAGCCCCTGGGCCTGGCGTTACTCCTTTAAAGGTAGTATTGCTATGGCAAATTTTTGTTGGGTCTAACCCCATCCCGCGGATTGTATCCTGATATATTAGGTTTAGATTGCTGCCACCGTCCATCAAGACTCGTGTGAAGTGATATCCGCCAATTACTGGGTCTAATACCAGGGCAGCCCATCCTGCGCGTCGGATACTTGCTGAGTAATCGCGATGGTCGAAAGTGATCGGTTGAGACGACCAGTGGCAGGACTTCGCGGTGACAGGCACTTGGGTATATTTTCCTGGGAGTGCCGCGTTGTTTTTTCCCTTGATCACGTGTAACACGTTTACTGTTTTGACTTCTGGTGGAAATTTCTTTTGTTCCCCAGTGTCTTGCTTGGGAGGCTCGTCCTCGTCTTCACTTGGTGTATCCTCCCCCTTGTGTACGGCGTTGAGCTTGCCGGACTGCTTGAAGACCCAACATTCTCTGTGGGTATGATTAGCAGGTTTACCAGGGGTACTATGGATCTGACATACTTGGTCCAGAATTTTGTTGAGGCTGGACAGTTCATCCCTGGTGCCTTTAGAGGGCGGCTTTTGCTGACCTGGCCGAGAGCTTTTGAATCCGGCGTTTACTGCCGTGCCCTTCGTGCTGTCTTCTTTATTCCGGCGTTTGTTATTGCTGTTGCGCCGTGATTTCCCATTTCCATCTCTAACTTCAGATGTACTGGGGTCGCTGGTGCTGCATCTGGCTAGCCAGCTGTCCTCACCCGCGCAAAAGCGGGTCATGAGGCTTGTTAATGCGGCCATCGTTCTCGGCTTATTTTGGCCGAGGTGTCTGGCGAGCCATTCGTCACGGACGCTATGCTTAAAAGCTGCCAAGGCTTCGGCGTCCGGACAGTCGACAATCTGGTTCTTTTTAGTAAGAAACCTGTTCCAAAGCTTTCGGGCTGACTCTCCGGGCTGTTGAGTTATATGACTCAAATCGTCCGCATCCGGAGGTCGGACATAAGTCCCTTGAAAATTTTGCCCGAAAGGCGTCTTCGAGCTCTTCCCAACTTCCAATGGAGCTTTCGGGGAGGCCTTTAAGCCAGTGACAGCTGGCCCTTTGAGCTTGAGGGGTAAGTACTTGATGGCGTGGAGATCATCTCCTCGAGCCATATGGATATGAAGGATGTAGTCCTCAATCCAGACCCCAGGGTCTGTTGTTCCGTCGTATTCTCTATGTTTACGGGTTTTGAATCCCTCTGGAAATTCATGGTCCAGCACCTCATCGGTGAAACATAGGGGGTGTGCGGCACCCCTGTAGCTGGGTGTACCGCGTTGTTCGGATGTTTGTTGTGTTGCATTGTATGCTGGGGCGCGCTTGCGTGGTCCATAGATGGATCTTGTTGCGCCGTCCTTTGGGTGCGAGCCCTCGCATGGGTCGCGTGTTGTATTGTGAGTGGCGTTGTATGCCGCTCTGTGTTGGTAGAGGGGTCGTCTATCCGGCCAGGTGGCTGCTTTGATATTTGGTTGTGGGGGGTCTGAGGCCTCCTCATCGAATTCAGGTAGCAGCTTCCGCTTTGGGTAGCTCTTGGAGGGGCGATTGTCGCCGTACCTCGCTGCTGTGTTGAGTATTTTACTCCATCTGATTTGGAGTGTGTCTTGCGCAGCCTTGAGCCTTTGCTTCTGCTTTTTAAGACTCCTCGCGGTGGCAACAAGCCTTTTACGGGCATTCTGCTGCTCCGGGTGCCTGTCCGGCGTTATGTCGTCCGGACCATTATCCTTGATAGAATTTGTTTGTTCGGTTTGATTATCCGGATTGCCGTTGTCCGGCAGCGGTTCGCCCTGCTCAGCGCTGGGTCTGTGTGATCGTTATTTCTGTCGAGGCGGGATTTGGGGCGGCGCTTGCGTCGCCGCTTTGACTGCTTCGAGGGAACAAGCCTTCGGTGCGTCCTTCCGCTCCTCGTCGTCATCTTTTGGTGCGTCCACCATGTATACGTCATATGATGAGGTGGGCGTCCAGCGCCCTGTGGGCGGTGGTTCTTCTTCGCCTCCCGCATCGTCGTCCATACCGTCGATGTTTTCAGAGTCGAAGTCGAGCATGTCGGTTAAATCGTCGACAGTGGCTACAAAGTGGGTGGTGGGTGGGCGTCGAATTTCTTCGTCTTCCGCATCCCAATCCTGCTGGCCATGATCCGGGCAGGGCTCTCTTGACAAAGAGAGAGACTTTAGTGATTTCATAATATCGCCGAAGGGCGAGTGCTGAAAGATGTCCGCGGCGGTAAACTCCATGATCGGCACCCAATCGGATTCAATCGGCAGGGGCGCGGAGGGTTCGGAGTCCGGGAAGGAGTCCGGCTCCTTGGAGTCACGAGTCTCGTGGAGTGCGGGGCTGGTGTTCGGCTCGATCGTCGTTGGGATCGCAGCCCCCGAGGCGGCGTCCAACCACCCATCCTTGATCGGCGCAGTTGGCTCCGAATTAAGGGTCGAAGCCGATGCGGGTGCGGCCTCCAGGGTACTGTTCGATGGCGGAGCTAGATCATGCCCGTCGTGACAGTGCGGCGCGCTCGGCAGTGGCACGACTCCGTCGAAGATCAAGTCCCCGCGGATGTCAGCCGTATAGTTTAAACTTCCAAACCTAACCTGACGGCCAGGGGCGTAGCTTTCGATCTGCTCCAGATGGCCAAGCAAATTAGCCCGCAGTGCAAAGCCGCCGAAGACAGAGATCTGTCCGGGGAAACAAGTTTCACCCTGGACCACATCACTATCGATGATAGTAGGAGCCATCAAGCCTGACGGCGACGACACAAAGGAACTCTCAATGAAAGCAACCAATGTCGGTGTCAAAACCGTCGGATCTCGGGTAGGGGGTCCCGAACTGTGCGTCTAGGCTGGGATGGTAACAGGAGGCAAGGGACATGAAGTTTTACCCAGGTTCGGGCCCTCTTGATGGAGGGTAAACCCTACGTCCTGCTATTAATATTGATGATATGGGTAGTAAGAGTAGATCTACCATGAGATCAGAGAGGCTAAACCAGAAGCTAGCTATGGTGATTGTTGTTCTGTATGTTGTCCTACAGACTAAAACCCTCCGGTTTATATAGACACCGGAGAGGGTTAGGGTTACACAAAGTCGGTTACAATGGTAGGAGATCCACATATCCGTAATCGCCAATTGCCTTCCACGCCAAGGAAAGTCCCTCGGACACGGGACGAAGTCTTCAATCTTGTATCTTCATTAGTCCAGGTCAGCTGAAGTATAGTCCAGCCATCCGGACACCCCCTAATCCAGAACTCCCTTAGGCGTTGTTCTTACTTGAACAAACATCCCACTTATGATTAACCTCTATTGCAAGCATCCGCAACTACAACAGAAGTATTAAGGTAAACCTAACCATAGCATGAAACATATGGATCCAAATCAGCCCCTTACGAAGCAACGCATAAACTAGGGTTTAAGCTTCAGTCACTATAGAAACCATCATCTACTTATTACTTCCCAATGCCTTCCTATAGGCCCAAATAATGGTGAAATGTTATGTAGTCGACGTTCACATAACACCACTAGAGGCTAGAGAACATACATCTTATCAAAATATCAAATGAATACCAAATTCACATGACTACTAATAGCAAGACTTCTCCCTTGTCCTCAGGAACAAACGTAACTACTCACAAAGCATATTCATGTTCATAATCAGAGGGGTAATAATATGCATAAAGGATCTGAACATACGATCTTCCACCAAATAAACCAACTAGCATCAACTACAAGGAGTAATCAACACTACTAGCAACCTAATAGCACCAATCCCGGACTTTGAGACAAGAATTGGATACAAGAGATGAACTAGGGTTTGGAGATGAGATGGTGCTGGTGAAGATGTTGATGGAGATTGCCCTCTCCCGATGAGAGGAGCGTTGGTGATGACGATGGTGATGATTTCCCCCTCCCGGAGGGAAGTATCCCCGGCAGAACAGCTCTGCCGGAGCTCTAGATTGGTTCCGCCAAGGTTCCGCCTCGTGGCGGCGGAGTCTCGTCCCGAAAGGTTCCTTCTGATTTTTTCTCATCGAAAGACTTCATATAGAGAAGATGGACGTCGGAGACCCACCAGGGGGCCCACGAGGTAGGGGGCGCGCCCTAGGAGGGGGGGCCGCCCCCACCCTCGTGAGCAGGGTGTGGGCCCCCTGGACTTCATCTTTGGCGAGGATTTTTCTTTATTTATTTTAAGATATTCCATGGAGTTTCAGGACTTTTGGAGTTGCGCAGAATAGGTCTCTAATATTTGCTCCTTTTCCAGCCCAGAATTCCAGCTGCCGGCATTCTCCCTCCTTATGTAAACCTTGTAAAATAAGAGAGAATAGCCATAAGTATTGTGACATAAAGTGAAATAACAGCCCATAATGCAATAAATATCGATATAAAAGCATGATGCAAAATGGACGTATCAACTCCCCCAAGCTTAGACCTCGCTTGTCCTCAAGCGAAAAGCCGATAACAATAAATATGTCCTCATGTTTAGAGGTAGAGGCGTCGATAAAAATAAAATACGGACATGAAGGCATCATGATTATTCTCATAACAGCAACATATATAGATTTTGTCATATGATTACTTATGTTCAAGTGATGATCTATTCACAATGCAAAAGTATAAATCATAAACCTTATTGGGCTCCAACAAACTATAATCTCAGTCATTGAAGCAATTGCAATTTATCATAACATCGGAAAGAGTCTATGTCAGAGCTTAAAAGCAAGTCCACATACTCAACTATCATTTAGTCCTTCATAATTGCTAACACTCACGCAATACTTGTGGTTACGGAGTTTTAATCGGACACAGAGAAAGATAGGGGCTTATAGTTTTGCCCCACAACCTTTTACCTCAAGGGTAATGTCAACAATAATGGTTCATGCTCCCCTACATCCAATTATATATATATATATATATATATATATATATATGTGTTCTTTCCAACATGCTAAGCTTGCCAAAGGATAAAATGAAAAAAAAGTGAAGATCACCATGACTCTTGCATAAGGTAGAAGATAATAATAAAAGATAGGCCCTTCGCAGAGGGAAGCAGAGGTTGCCATGCGCTTTTATGGTTGGATGCACAAAATCTCAATGCGAAAGAACGTCACTTTATATTGCCCCTTGTGATATGTGAACCTTTATTATGCAGTCCGTCGCTTTTATTACTTCCACATCACAAGATCGTATAAAGCTTATTTCTCCCACACCAATCAATCATACATATTTAGAGCAATTTTTATTGCTTTGCACCGATGACAACTTACTTGAAGGATCTTACTCAATCCATAGGTAGATATGGTGGACTCTCATGGCAAAACTGGTTTAAGGGTATTTGGAAGCACAAGTAGTATTTCTACTTGGTGCTGAGAATTTGGCTAGCATGAGGGGGAAAGGCAAGCTCAACAAGTTAGAGGATCCATGACAACATACTTTATCTCAGATATAAGAAAGACATAACTCATTATGTTGTCTTCCTTGTCCAACATCAACTCTTTAGCATGTCATATTTTAATGAGTGCTCCCAATCATAAAAGATGTCAATGATAATATATCTATATGTGAAACCTCTCTTTCCTTATTACTTCCTATTAATTGCAACAATGACCAAAGCTATGTCTGCCAACTCCCAACAACTTTTAATCATCATACTCTTTCTATGTGAAGTCATTACTCTCAATAAGATCAATATGAACTTTTTGTTTCTTTTTATTCTTTTTCTCTTTCTTTTATTCACCCAAGATCATGGCAAAATAATCAAGCCCTTGACTCAACACTAATCTTTATTATATATAGCTCACGGACTCGATTACAAAGAGAGATCATAAAGCAAAACTCAAAACTAGATCATGCCATAAACTTTATTCTACTAGATCAAGATACTACTAATAGGATCGAACTAAGAAAAACGGTAAAGATAGGAGTTGTGATTGTGATACGATACCGGGGCACCTCCCCCAAGCTTGGCAGTTGCCAAGGGGAGTGCCCATACCCATGTGATTATATCTCCTTTGTCGGTGAAGAAGGTGGAGGTGTTGTGATGATGCGGGCTTGTCTCCATCTTCCAAGGCATAGGTTCACCATCATAGAAGGATGATCGAGTCTCCGGAATCCTCAAAATCTACAGCCAAACTCATCATTTTGAATCTATATCATACTCAACAGTTTTGGTTTTGCTAGGTCATAGATTTGGGCTTGGAGGTGCTCGATCTTCTCGTGAAGCTTGAAGATGTCTCCCCGATGTTGTCCGTATCCAACTTGTGGTTTGCTAGTGAAACTCCGCGATCATCATATGGTTGAGTTGAGTCCACGTTCCACCAATCCCTTGCACTTGAAAAATTGTTGCCTCCACTGCTTCGAGCCTCGTCTCCACGCTTCCGGTTCCCTTTGCGTCCCTCTTCATCGCGGGTGTCGCAGCAACCCATCACGCAAACTCAATGGTTTGAGGTGTCGCAGCACCTCCGCCGAGGTTAAGGGTTGATAAACCTTCTTCGAAAAACTTGTCCTTGGAAGCACTTGGGGCCGTCATGGATGGCTTGGATCTGTCAGAAAAACAGCTTCGAAACGAAAAGCAGGAGATTTGCGTGATACGGGAGTCAAAACCTTCGGGAGAATATATAATGAATTTTTACCGACCAAAATACGTATCGTGCAAGAAAACGGAGTCCGGAAGGCACACGAGGTGCTCACGAGGTAGGGGGGCGCGCCCAGGGGGGTAGGGCGCGCCCACCACCCTCGTGGGGCCCTCGTGTCCTTCCCGGACTGCTACTTATTTTTCTATTTTTCTAAATATTCCAAAACGGAGAAATATTGCCTTAAAAATTGTTTTGGAGTCATTTACTTACCGTACACATACCTATTCCTTTTCGGAGTCTGAAACGTTCCGGAAAGTGTCCCTTATGTATTCCTCCGGGGTTACGGTTTCAATAACATTGGTTTCAACATTTATGGGATTACCTGAGATATAATGTTTGATTCTTTGACCATTCACCACCTTCGGATTTGTGCCTTCGAAGTTGTTGATTTTTATGGCACCGGAACGATAGACCTCCTCGATAACGTAAGGACCTTCCCATTTAGAGAGAAGTTTTCCTGCAAAAAATCTTAAACGAGAGTTGTATAGCAATACATAATCACCTACATTAAACTCACGCTTTTGTATCCTTTTATCATGCCATCTTTTAACTTTTTCTTTAAACAACTTGGCATTTTCGTAGGCTTGGGTTCTCCATTCATCAAGTGAGCTAATATCAAATAACCTCTTCTCACCGGCAAGTTTAAAATCATAATTGAGCTCTTTAATAGCCCAATATGCCTTGTGTTCTAGTTCGAGAGGTAAGTGACATGCTTTTCCATAAACCATTTTATACGGAGACATACCCATAGGATTTTTATATGCAGTTCTATAGGCCCATAATGCATCATCAAGTTTCTTGGACCAATTCTTTCTAGATCTATTAACAGTCTTTTGCAAAATTAATTTGAGCTCTCTATTACTCAATTCTACTTGACCACTAGACTGTGGGTGATAAGGAGATGCAATTCTATGATTAACATCATATTTAGCAAGCATTTTACGGAAAGCACCATGAATAAATGTGAACCACCATCAGTCATTAAATATCTAGGGACTCCAAATTTGGAAAAATAACTTCTTTAAGCATTTTAATAGAAGTGTTATGATCAGCACTACTAGTTGGAATAGCTTCTACCCACTTAGTAACGTAATCAACAGCAACTAAAATATGTGTATATCCATTAGAGGAAGGAAAGGGTCCCATATAGTCAAAGCCCAAACATCAAATGGTTGAATAACAAGTGAATAATTCATGGGCATTTCTTGACGTCTACTGATATTACCAATTCTTTGACATTCATCACAAGATAAGACAAACTTACGGATTGATGGGATCTGATTAGGGGGTGTCCGGATGGCCGGACTATGCCTTCAGCCGGACTCCTGGACTATGAGATACAAGATGAAGACTTCGTCCCGTGTCCGGAAGGACTTTCCTTGGCGTGGAGGCAAGCTTGGCGATACGGATATGCAGATCTCCTACCATTGTAACCGACTTTGTGAACCTAACCCTCTCCGGTGTCTATATAACCGGAGGGTTTTAGTCTGTAGGACAACATACAGAACAACAATCATACCATAGGCTAGCTTCTAGGGTTTAGCCTCTCCGATCTCGTGGTAGATCTACTCTTGTACTACCCATATCATCAATATTAATCAAGCAGGACGTAGGGTTTTACCTCCATCAAGAGGGCCCGAACCTGGGTAAAACTTCGTGTCCCTTGCCTCCTGTTACCATCCGGCCTAGACGCACAGTTCGGGACCCCCTACCCGAGATCCGCCGGTTTTGACACCGACATTGGTGCTTTCATTGAGAGTTCCTCTGTGTCGTCGCCATTAGGCTTGATGGCTCCTACGATCATCAATAGCGATGCAGTCCAGGGAAAGATCTTCCTCCCCGGACAGATCTTTGTCTTCGGCGGCTTCGCACTGCGGCCAATTCACTTGGCCATCTGGAGCAGATCGAAAGCTATGCCCCTGGCCGTCAGGTCAGATTTGGAAGTTTAAACTACACGGCTGACATCCGCGGGGACTTGATCTTCGACGGATTCGAGCCACTGCCGAGCGCGCCGCACTGTCACGACGAGCATGATCTAGCTCTGCCGCCGAACAGTGCCCTGGAGGCCGCACCCGCATCGGCTTCGACCCTTAATTCGGAGCCAACTGCGCCGATCGAGGATGGGTGGTTGGACGCCGCCTCGGGGGCTGCGATCCCAACGGCGATCGAGCCGAACACCAGCCCCGCACTCCGCGAGACTCGTGACTCCAAGGAGCCGGACTCCGAAACCCTCCGCGCCCCTGCCGATCGAATCCGATTGGGCGCCGATCATGGAGTTTACTGCCGGACATCTTTCAGCACTCGCCTTTCGGCGATATTCTGAAGACACTAAAGTCTCTCTCTTTATCAGGAGAGCCCTGGCCGGACTACGGTTAGCAAGGTTGGAATACAGACGATGAAGAAATTCAAAGCCCACCCACCACCCACTTTGTAGCCACTGTCGACGATTTAACCGACTTGCTCGACTTCGGCTCTGAAGACATCGACGGTATGGACGCCGATGAAGGAGAAGATGAAGAACCAGCACCTACTGGGCCCTGGAAAGCCACCTCGTCATATGACGTATACATCGTAGACGCACCAAAAGATGACGACGAGGAGCGGAAGGACGCACCGAAGGCTTGTTCCCTCGAGAAGCAGTCAAAGCGGCGATGCAAGCGCCGCCCCAAATCCCGCCTCGACAGAAATAACAATCACACAGACCCAGCGCTGGAGCAGGGCGAACCCCTGCCGGACAGCGACAATCCGGATAATCAAACCGAACAAACAAATTCTATCAAGGATAATGGTCCGGACGACATAACGCCGGACAGGCACCCGGAGCGGCAGAATGCCCGTAAAAGGCTTGTTGCCACCGCGAGGAGTCTTAAAAAGCAGAAGCAAAGGTCAAGGCTGCGCAAGACACACTCCAACTCAGATGGAGTAAAATACTCAACACAGCAGAGAGGTACGGCGACAATCGCCCCTCTAGAGCTACCCAAAGCGGAAGCTGCTACCTGAATTCGATGAGGAGGCCTCAGACCCCCCACAACCAAATATCAAAGCAGCCACCTGGCCGGATAGACGACCCCTCTACCAACACAGAGCGGCATACAACGCCACTCACAATACAACACGCGACCCATGCGAGGGCTCGCACCCAAAGGACGGTGCAACAAGATCCATCTATGGACCACGCAAGCGCACCCCAGCATACA
>NC_053023.1:548741503-548753026 GCF_003073215.2 Triticum urartu
TGAAGTGTTGGTTCAAGCCACACCTTAGGCAAGCCACACTAAGGCCCCACATGACATACACACAAAAAATGTGGCAAGATTCCCTTAGGCTTGCCAACTTGTGGCTCTCATTTTGAAGAACTAATAACTTTGCCTAAGCTTAGTTGTGGCAAAGTTAGTCATGAATTAAGTTCAACCATGGAGTCTTCTAGATTATACATGTGGCAGAATCTGGTGGATGATATCCAACGGCCAGTAGTGCTCGGATTTGCCATCTTTGTACCGTCGGATTGGCTTCATCCAACGACCAACTTTCAAAGTTTTTCACACACTATATAGGGGGTATAGATATAGATGTGCCGGTCCGTTGCAATGGATCCAAAGTATATCTATTTAGTGGAGTGCACTCTAAACACATTATCTATTTATTTTTCTCTAACCTTCCGTAGCCATGCAACCAAGCCACATAAGCTTCATGGGTGCCCCCCACATCATATTATTCATACTATGTTGATTGAAAAAAAGATAAATCACCCAAAACAAGATCTTCCCATTTTTTGTTCCTACGATGTTGTGCCGTGCACGTACCTACTAGTTGTATAGTGGTAGTACTAGTAATATAGTATTAGGAGTACAAACTTGGTACTAGTAGGAGTAGTACTAGTACGGAATGCTCCTACTCTATCAACGAGCCCCGTCTGACACCAAATTTCTTGGCTTCCGTGCTACAGCTAGATCTTCCCCTCATTTCTGTTTTCCAACCCGGCGGCGGGCGGGGTGTCGGTTTGCTCAATGGCGGTCCCACATGAAAGTGAAAATGCTAGGCAACACGCCTTCCCTAAGCTATGTGTCGTGCCGACGGGCCGTGTTGTACTCCCGATTCCCGGGCATGTGGGGGTGCGACGCGAACGCGGCAGGCCTTTTCCTTTTACCAGCAATGTGCCCGTGCGTTGCGACGGATCCAAAGTAGTAGAATAGTAGTATTTGTTCACAAACTTGAAAGAAATCACTATTGTTTTGATATACTCCTAATATATTACTCCCTCCGTACCTAAATATTTGTCTTTTTTGAGATTTCAAATGGACTATCACATACGGATTATATAGACATATTCTAGTGTTTCTAGCAAGATGCCCGCGCGTTGCACGAAGTTGATGGAAAAGGTAAGCACAACTTATAAATTGACGGATGGAGTACTAGTTACAGTGATGCATATAATTAAGCAAAGGGATCGCACATGTCGGTATTGACTGGAACGAGAATGCAACAGCACAATAAGAATTAAGGCCACGATGATGCGATCACAGTGGTGGTTACAGAAGGCAAGAAGAAAGATGGATCCACGAACGTACGACCTCCTCCTCCTCAACTTAGTGCGCCGGGCCACCGACCGGCGGCTAAGGAGCGGCGGCTTTTGTGGCGAGGTCGAGGTGCTTCTCAGCAAAGGCATCCAAGGCTTCCAGCCGGTTGAGGAAGGCCAACGTCGTAGCATCCTCACTGGCCTTGTAGATACCTATGTACACGATTTCCTCGTACATGTGGATGTGTAGGTCGACGAATTCTTGCAGGGCGAGGCGCCTCGCGGCGAGCGCGACCTCCAGGTGGACATTCTTCGTGGCGTCGGCGGGCAGTCGCAGGGCCACCAGTGCTTGAAAGAGGTTCCGGCCATGGAGGCCGATTAGGGTGGCAGGCAATGAGGAGCCCGGGCGCGCGGGCTGGAGGAGTACGGCGATGTCGTCCGCGAGCTTCTTGAGGATGGTGAACTTGTTGCTGGTGGCAACGATCATCTGGTCCAACTGAGAGTCGTAGTTGGCGTCGACGGCGGCCATCCACCAGCCGGTCTCCAACACCGTCTGGAGATGATCCTCGGCGCCATGCCGCAGGCCGGCGTCGTGGACCATCTGGCGCAGCCGCTGGCCGCTCACGCGCATCGCCGCCATGGGTCTGGAGTGAGCTCTTTTGCGCTTAGTGTAGGTGCTTAGGCAAATGCTTAGGTGCGTACGATGTGGTAGATGCATTGGAATGGAGGGGCGCCTTTATATGAGGGCAATGAGGGCAAACTGCGTTGCATTCACATCGTGCAGCCTCTTTTCCCCAGACCTCCTCCCATTACTTCCCTCATGCATTAATTGAAGGAGGATGCATTGGCCGTTCAACATATCGGGAACCGCTACTCCCTCCCTCGTCTGCATTAAAGCCGTATCGGGAACTGCGCCGCCCGCTGTCAAATCGAATACTCCCTCCGTCTAGGTGAGTATTAAGTCATCTTACGAAAACCAAATAGTAAACAAATAGGCGTGGTGCATTAACTCTCATGTTGTTTCTTATTTTTTGACATAAATAGAGGAATCAACCAAGAAGAGATGTGGGGCTTGTATGCTTTTAATGACTTGAGACTATCAAACATGACATGAAGTGGTCAGTTCGTTGCACAAGAACAAATACAACCCACGTCAGCACACACGCATCTTATATAGCATCACATCCAATGGCTATAAGAGATGAATGAGACCAAATTATATCTCATATAGATGAGTTCTAGGAAAACTGTATTAATAATACTTAGATCCTGCGCCATGTATCATATATTAGTATCATGTAGTACTTTATTTATTGCCATGTATGACACATAGTACTCAACTCTCTCTCTTTCTTAATTTAATTATATGACACCTCATCAAAATTGCTAAGGCTAGTACCATTACAACCAGCCTTAGAAAATACTAAACATTAAGTTCTCTCGTTTTCCTCTCCACCTTGGTCACCTAGACGGAGGGAGTATACTGCGCGGGCTTTTCCTGCGCGGTAGGTGGGGTAGTTCCGCCCAGTCGGTTCGATAGAGACACGAGAAGACGAGGGAGTAGGCCTGTCGGTGTCAAAACCGGCGGATCTCGGGTAGGGGGTCCCGAATTGTGCGTCTAAGGCGGATGGTAACAGGAGGCAGGGGACACGATGTTTTACCCAGGTTTGGGCCCTCTTGATGGAGGTAAAACCCTACGTCCTGCTTGATTATTCTTGATAATATGAGTAGTACAAGAGTAGATCTACCACGAGATCAGAGAGGCTAAACCCTAGAAGCTAGCCTATGGTATGATTGTATGTTGTCCTACGGACTAAAACCCTCCGGTTTATATAGACACCGGAGGGGGCTAGGGTTACACAAGGTCGGTTACAAAGGAGGAGATATACATATCCGTATTGCCTAGCTTGCCTTCCACGCCAAGTAGAGTCCCATACGGACACGAGACGAAGTCTTCAATCTTGTATCTTCATAGTCCAACAGTCCGGCCAAAGGATATAATCCGGCTGTCCGGAGACCCCCTAATCCAGGACTCCCTCAGTAGCCCCTGAACCAGGCTTCAATGACGATGAGTCCGGCGTGCAGTGTTGTCTTCGGCATTGCAAGGCGGGTTCCTCCTCCGAATACACCAGGAAGAATTTGAATACAAGGATAGTGTCCGACCCTGCAAAATAAGTTCCACATACCACCGTAGAGAGAATAATATTACCACAAATCTAATCTGCTGACACGTTTTGGCAGCATGACATCACGCCACGGCCCGGTAATTATTTGAACTTTTCTTTAACCAGCCCGCACATAACGCGAGGCGGTTTCTTGACACGTCTTGTCAAAGCAGAGATCGTGTTCCCTTTATTACGGGATTCTCATTAATACGGACGTGGGTAACCCAACCGTGCCTAGGACTCCTAGATTCTTAGGCAAGTCCCAAACGGCCACGAGGAGGACGCTTGATATTCACCCTCTTTATAAAGGGACAAGGCTTTTACTTTTTTCCCTCCCGTGCTCAATCGAATCCTTCCCCCGCCTCGAGTTCTAACACCCAAAGCCCAGGTCAGGTGCTTCGGACCTTCAATCATGTCCGGATCCAGCCTTCAAGGCCGGTGGATGCCTTCCTCCGTCACGGAGGAGGATATCAAGAAGTTGAGGGAGGCCAGATATCTGACCGCCGAAATTTCGCATAGGCTGCCCGCCCGAGGGCAGGTCGTCCCTACTCCCGAACCCAACGAGAGCGTTGTGTTCGTCTCCCACTTCCTTCGAGGACTAGGCCTCGCTCTGGATCCCTTTGTTAGGGGTCTTATGTTCTATTACGGGCTGGATTTTCACGATCTGGCCCCGGATTCCCTTCTTCACATCTCGTCATTTATTGTCGTTTGTGAGGCCTTCCTCCGCATTACCCCTCACTTCGGCCTGTGGCTCAAGACCTTCGATGTGAAGCCGAAGATGGTCGAGGGGCAGTATGCAGCGTGCGGAGGTGCTCTAATAAGCAAAATTGCTGACGCTCCATGGCCAAAGGGTTCCTTTCCAGAGGTGTTCGGATTGTGGCAACAAGAGTGGTTTTACGTCACAGCTCCCCGAAGTGCCAAGTGGGTAGCTGCCCCCACCTTTCGCTCGGGCCCTCCACCACAACTGATGTCATGGATCAGCAGGGGGCTGAGCTGGGGTCCAGCCAAGGACGTGCCAATACTGCAGAGCCGTATCCGAGATCTCTTCGAGGGAGATTTCAGTCTGGTTATGGTAATGCAAGTTATGCTGGTTCTCGGGTCCAGCCTTGCAAACGCCGGCCCCTCCGCATGTGGGAATTCAACCCGGAAGGACCGCACACTATTCAGAATTTCCTCGGCATGACGCACAAGGAGATGTACAAATCGTTCTTCGGACCCCAAATAGAGTGTCCGGACACTACCGAGGACGTGGGCCTGAGCAGCAACGCACCGCTGCCCAAGTAAGTAATCCCATGGCCGAACACACTGTCCTTTTATTTATCATGACATCATTCTGAAGAATCGCTCTTTGACCAGGACTGGATAATAAAGGCGAAGATGATCCGGTGTTCGGCCCCCCTTCCTGAAGGCTTGGTGTCGGGTGGTTGGTGCGACATATGCCAATGGATGGCTTATCATTGTGGGAGCCAATAAAACATCGCCGGTGCCTGGAAACGGGATAAGGCGAAGACATGCACGCCGGCGAATCTTACCCAGCTTCAGGGCTCTCCGTGGAGATAACACCCCTAATGCTGCTCTGCGGGGTCTCCGCATGATCACTAGCTCGGTGGGTTGCTACAGAATGCTCCTTGAGCTGTTCGGTGAAAGGATGAGGGAGGGCCAGGCTAGCCCGCTCCTCTTCTCCTTGTGGTGTCTAAAATCTATCCAAAGAGTGATCTCCCCTGCATGGCAACCCTGGGGGGTTTATATAGGCCTACCCCCCAGGGGTACAATGGTAATCCGGCTGGGCGTGGGCCCCAGCCGTCTGTGTCTACGCTGCCGGCTTCTCCGCCGACTGGTGGGGCCCGCGACTGTGGCCCGCCGGCTGCCGACCCTTTGGTCGACAGGCCGGCCCCACCGCTCGGGGGTCTTGGGGCTGGTTACTGTTACCTTGCCCCTGGTGACGATGGCTTTGTCGTGGTAAGCATGGCTACAGTGCCGCCGCGAGGCGGCTCATCACTGTAGCCTTACCTTCTCTTGTCTCCTTAATGAAGCACCTCCTTGGAGGGAGAGAGCTGGCCGGCTGTTGGAAGCCGGCCATACCCTTGGCCGACTGTGGGAAGCCTGGCCGCCTTCGGGATCTCCCTGACCGAGGGGGCCCGCCACCCACGGGTCGTACTGACCCCTCGCCGTGGGTGACGTCACGATCATCGTGGCAACAGTGCCGCGCCGGACGGGGATGGCCGCCCCGTACGGTGCACTGTGGCCATGCGTGCGCCGGGATTCGGGGGTGGCAGGCTTTACTGTAGCCACGCCCCGTCTTGTCGCCGTTATGTGGGTGCAGACTCTGAGGGCAAGATCTTAGCCGCCTGCTGAGGGGCCGGCTCCTGGGAGTCGGCCCTTTTATGGCCGGCTTCTGGAAGTCGGCCTTCTCGTGGTCTTGTTTCTCAAGGATTTCAGGGCTGGGCTGCCTTTGCGCAGCCGGCTTGAGAGGTAGCCGGCTGGGGGAAGACGGCCCCATGTCTTGGAAGCTTGGAGGCTTGTTCGGCCTGTAATTTTTCTGAAGTGCCAGGGGAAGCCGGCTAGGCTACCCGTGGTCATTTACTCCGACAGTAGTCCTGAAGCTGGTTGGGCTCCGAGGCAGAAAAAAGTCGAGGAGCCCAGTCAGCTTCCTATCTTGAGGAGCCGGGAACCAGAAGCCGGTTTTGACTAGGAGCGCCGTCTCTTAGAGATCTCGAAGTTTGAAGGCGGGTGCCAATCGGCGCGCGAGTCTGGCTGTGAACTGACCGCTCGTCGTCTGCGCGCCACATGGCATCCTCCGGCTGGGAGGGGTCTGCCAAGCCCACGCGCGCGACGGGACGCCGCCACAGTCTGGGGCCCGCCACTATAGGGCCTCGGCCCACGTGCGGATCTTCTGCGGCCTGGACGGACCATGCGCGCCCCAGTGCGGTTTCCCCATGCCGTAATGGCGCAATAATTGCGGGGCGTGGGGAGTGGGTGCAGTTAATCCCACACCCCCACGTCCTGCCTCCTCGGCTTCGTCGCACGAGGCTTATAAGTAGGGGTAGAGGGGGAGCGCCAAAACGCTCGCGCACTCTCCCTCGCTCCGCCCCCTCCTTCTTCTTCTCCTCTCGTCACGACAGCTACTGCCGCCGCTCGGCCTTCCTTGCAATCTTCTTGGCTCGCCGCCGCTTCGTCGCAGCTGGGTCGTGCGCCCTCCTTTCGTCGTACCTTTCTCGCTGCCGCGCCGTCCCCATGGCGTTGTCGAGCTCCTGGGATGGCTCCAACGTCCATGACGACCACGTGTCGACTTCCTCCACGCGCAGCGGTTGCCGGGCGCGGATCTCGTACGGGTCCGCCTCACGCCGGAGAGGGAGATCTCGCCGGCGCCAGAAGAGGACGAGCGGTGATCTTCCGCTCGCACTGCCTGCGCGGCTTCGGCCTGCGGCGAGCGGGTTCCTCCGCTCGTTCCTTGAATTTTATCATCTCCAGCCGCATCACCTCACTCCCAACGCGGTGATGCTGCTGTCGGCCTTCGTCACCCTGTGCGAGGGTTTTCTCGGCGTCCTCCCCACTCTTGAACTATGGGGAGAGTTTCTTCAGTGCAAGCTCGGCACCGTCGTCGCGGGCGTGCCCGCCCCATGCGGTGCCTTCATCGCCATGCGGAGGGCGAGCGACAACAACCCGTTTCCGCCATCCCGCTGATCCAGTCGGTGAAGCTCTGGCAGAAGTCCTACTTCTACATGTGAAGAATATTGCTCCGCAAGGCGACTTCGTCAACCTGCCGGCTTATATAGCCGGCCCGCCGGCTGGGAGGCAGCCTTCATGGTCCTTCCGGTCCAGGTCGCTGTCTCCGGGCGGGTCCGCCTCCGTTGCCCGGCTCCGGGTGATGATCCAGTCGGAGGGTCTGTCCGGGGCCGACCTGGTGGCCGCCTTCGTGGAGCGCCGGGTGCTCCCGCTCCAGGGCCGACCTCATATGATCTGCCAGATGAGCGGCCGCTTCGACCCGTGCCGGCTAAGCACCAAGGAGATGCCTCACGCCGAGGTGTCTTACATGGTGAACTACATTTCCAACTACAAGCTCACCGAGGAGTGGCAGTATGGCAAGGTGCCGTACTCTCGCGCCAATCCTCCGCCGGTGGTAAGTTTCTCTTCCTCTTTGCTCGTTGCCGAGTTCATGGTGGCTGACTCCTGACCAGCCGGCCTTTCTTTGGCAGAACCCCATGCTTCTGCCAGCAGCCAGGGCCGCAGGGGTGGAACGCCAGTTCCTCCCCGACCGTACGATGGACGATGTAGATGACCCAGACCTGGGGGCGGCCGCCATGGAGGACGACGTCGCGGGGGAAGGCGGCGACGCAGGCGGGTCCGGGCTCGGGGCCGGCTTCGAGGACTGGCCAGATGACGACGAGGCCGAAGTCATCGCGGCCGCCGACCGGCGCCCGAGCACCATGGTGCGGGCCCATCCGCCGGGCCGACTGCCCAGGGCGGCGCGCAGAAGCGCCGGGCCGCGTCGACCCACTTCGGCAGTCGGCCGAAGAAGCCCAAGAGTACCGCGGCGGCGACCAAGCGGGACGAGGCGGCTGCGAAGGCAGCCCGCTTCCGCAAGGTGGTGAAGCAGCCGCAGGCGGTCTCAGCGTAAGTGTCGCTGTCTTATGCCTTTCTTTTTTCTTCTTCTTCGGTTGATGTTTTTCCAAACCCTTTTTCTCAATTTATCAAACAGGGCCCCTCTTTCCCTTGGGCGAGTCCCGGCCGCCTCCATAGTCGAGCCGTAGGAGGGTCTTCAACCTCGCGCCGGGTAGATCCCGCGCCGACCTCCTAGAGGCGACGGAGCGGAACACGCGGGAAGCGCGAGAGAGCGGGAGGCGGAGGAGCGGAGGGCAGCTCGGGAGGCGGAGCAGAAGTCGGCGGAGGCACGAGCCGTCGCAGCCGCCAACCCAGGCGGAGGCCGCAGACGCGGAGAGGGAGGCAGAGGCCCTGCAGAACCAGCCTCCGTAGTTCGTCATCGCCCTCCGCGCTGCAGCTCCTGACACCCCTGTGCCCCCGTTGGAGGAAGCTGGCCGCGGCCAGCCGGAGATGGAGAGGGAGACGGCGCCATCGTCACCGACTGTAGCGGGCCAAGGAGGCCGGCCTGAAGTGCCGCCAGCGTGGCCGGCTGGGGGCGAGCCGACTATGGGAGGGGATCTTGTGATCTCGTCACCGCCTCGCCGGTGCGCGGGGAAGGTGACTTCAGCGCCGGACGAGTAGAAAACCGTGGACGCCGGCTCATCTGCCCAGGACCTAGAAGCGGCCAGTGACAGCTCGTCCGGGTGGACGCCGGGCGGCGGGACAGCCGTGCTGAATGTGGCGGCGCAGGACGTCCGGAGCCGGCTTCAGGCCCAAGCCACCGCGCTGAAGCAGTACACCAGGAGTTTCTCACGACGCGGTCGGTTATTCGGGTGAGTCCTCCTGCTCCTTTGATTGCTTTTAATTTCTTCCGTGGGGGCGCGTCAGCGCACCCACTGGGTGTAGTCCCCGAGTTCCGAGCCGGCTGCTGAGCAGGCGGCTTGGAACTTATTGGAAAGCTTGATTACCATCTTGTTCTTACTCGTCCCTTGTCTTCTCTGCAGGAGTACCACAACCTCCGCGCGGCCGCCTTCAACTCCCAGGCCCAGGAGTTGAATCAGAAAGCCACTGATCTGACCGAGAGCCGGAGTAAGCGCTTCGTTTTTCTTTTAAGTGGGGGCGCGTCAGCGCACCCACTGGGTGTAGTCCCCGAGATTCGGGCCGACTACCGAGTAGTCGGGTCGGATCTTTTCCTGACGACTTCTTTCTTTATATTGCAGGGGCCAATGCTGACTTGAGGAGCCAGCTGAGCGGAGCCCAGACCGCCCTTCGTGCCAAGGAGAGCCGAGTACCGCCCTGGCCCAAGAGCAATGACGCCTGGCCAGAGGTGGCTGACCAGGAGGGAGATCCACTAGGGCGGCCCTTGAGGCGGCGCAAGGACAGCGAGGCCGCCTCAAAGCCCGAGTATGAGACCAAGGCGGCAAAACTGGGCCGAGATGAGGCAGGCGCTGAGCCAAGGCTATAGCCGGGTGGAAGACTTGATTGACGGTAGGCCGCCTTCTTATTTGCTTCCTTGCCTGCCTTCTACTATCTGATTCATTTTTTTGATTTTGTGTCGTTTCTTTCCTCTTTGCGTAGACTACTTCCCCGGCCACTCAGCCGCCGCCACCCAAGCCATTGAGGCCTACCGCGACACGCGACGGCAGGCGGGGGCCGAGATTGCGCCGAATGCCAGCCGGTCACTTGAGGAGCAGCTTCTGGGGCTTCAAGCCCGCCTGCAGCCGGCCCATCGCATGCTCCGCCATCTTCAGCGCGCCAGAGCGCAAGTGCTGGCCGCCCTCTGGCCTGGCGAGGTGATTCCGCGCACCCCAAGTCGGACCGTCGACTGGATGGAGGTCGCAGTCGGCCGCTTCGAGCTTTTTTTTGGAGGCGTCAGCGGCCTCTGGGCTAGGAAGAAAACTTCCATAATGAAGCCGGCTGCCAGAAGCCGGGCTATCTCTTCTCCCACAATCCTTGTCTTCTCCTCCGATAGTCGGCGGAGAGGCTGTTTGACTGGTTTCGCACCTTCTCGGACATGTAGCTTGTGCTCGGCGAATTCCTTCGGCACACCCGGCATGTCCTTGGGGGACCATGCGAAAATGTCCCGATTCTCACGGAGGAAATCGGTGAGCTCGCCTTCCTATTTGCTGTCCAGGTTTGCCCCGATGGTGGCAAACCTTTCTGGGTGATCTGGGTCCAGAGGTACCCTCTTTGTTTCTTTGGCCGGCTGAAAGGAACCTTGGGCACCACATTCCTTGGGGTCGGGGGACAGGGCCGGCTGCTTGCCGGTCATGGCCATGACTCGGTCCAGTATCTTCTTCTCTTCAGCAATTACAAGGGACTCGGCCAGCCGGCTGCTGGCAGCCGCGCATCGGAGGATTTCTTGTAGTCTCCGGCTATGGTGATGATGCCCTTGGAACTTGGTATCTTCATCTTGAGGTAGGCGTAATGGGGTACAACCATGAACTTGGCCAGGGCAGGTCGGCCAAGCAACACGTGGTAAGGGCTCTCTAGATCCACCACTTCAAACCACACCGCCTCTCGGCGGAAATGATCCTTGTCCCCGAAGAGGACATCTATCTTGATCTTGCCGATTGGGGAGCAGGACAAGCCGGGTACGATGCCATGGAACACAGTCCGACTGGGCATGAGCTGCTTTGTCTTGATGCTCAGCTTCTCCATGGTGTCACGGTATAGGATATTGATGCTGCTCCCACCATCTATCAGCACACGGGAGAAACGGGCGGCTCGCCTTTCCGTAGCGAGGGTGGCGTCCAGAACCAATGCGTAGGAGCCGGGAGACGCATCACCTCTGGGTGATCTGTCCGGCTCCAGCTAATAGGCCTTTCTGACCAGTGCATGAATTCTGGGTTGTTGGAGGCGACTGCGTTGACTTCTTGGTGTTGTCAGCGCTGGCTACGCCGATCTTCTGGCTGGCTGGTGAAGACGACGTAGGCGGCATGCTCGTCGGGGTACTCGTCTTGAACGCCCCGACCGCTGGTCGAGCGGCCGGCTGCGGAGGAGCCGGAGGCGGCTGACCAGTAGGCGAAGGCGGCGCCATTCCCCTCACCCTTGGAGATCCGAGTGAGCCAATGGCATTTTCTGGTTGTGTGGTTTGAAGGCTTCGCGCTGCTGTGAAACTTGCAGGGGCATCAAGTGCTTGTGTAGGATCGAAAGTATGTCTAGAGGGGGGTGATTAGACTACTTGACCAAATAAAAACATAACCTTTTCCCAATTTTAGTTCTTGGCAGATTTTAGCTAATTTAGGACAAGTCAAGCAATCATCACATAATTCAAGCAAGCATGCAAAGAGTATATAGGCAGCGGAAAGTAAAGCATGCAACTTGCAAGAATGTAAAGGGAAGGGTTTGGATAATTCAAACGCAATTGGAGACACGGATGTTTTTCCCGTGGTTCGGATAGGTGGTGCTATCCTACATCCACATTGATGGAGACTTCAACCCACGAAGGGTAACGGTTGCGCGAGTCCACACAGGGCTCCACCCAAGGGTAACGG